>NC_142814.1:41465244-41680908 GCF_049724085.1 Artemia sp. Qi Xiang Cuo | reverse complement strand
GAAACGTGGTTAAATGATAATAACTCGCAATTACTACATATCCCTGGGTATAATTTATATGTAAGGAATCGCGAGTATTACCAACATGGAGGCCTAGCAGCTTACATTCAGGCTGATTATAAAGTTTCAATAAGAGAAGATCTTACAATATATAGAGAGAAAGTTTGCGAGTGTTTTGTTTTACATATAACTAGAGAGAACTTAAATTTTTGTATTGTTGTAGTATATAGACCTCCACAGAGCCTGCTCCAAGACTTTATGGACCTATTTGAAGAACAATTAATGAAACTTCCGATTAACTCTATGCCATGTTTTATTATGGGGGATTTTAATATTGACCTTATAGATCAGTCATCTGCTAGCACTGAATTTATTAATAGAAGTTTATCCAATGGGTTTCATCCTTGTATAAATATCCCTACAAGAATTACAGGAACATCAGCTAAGCTTCTGGATAACATCCTTTCTAATGTACCCTTGAGTCTTCCCAGGGTCCTTATTAACGATGTATCTGACCACTTTGGAGTTTCAGCTAGCTTTAGAACTGTCACGAAGGTGGTTAAAGACAAAAAATCAAGGATTCCATTGATCAGTAAAAGTGCGATGGTAAAACTTAAAAATGATATAGAAAAGGTGTATTGGTACGATGTTTTAGGCGAAGTTCAGGACGCAAATTCAAAGTTTGTTTTATTTTATGAAAAGTTGCAGAGTTTGATAAGTCAAGTAGTCATATTTAAACCGTTTAATAGAAAGCACTCAAGTAAAAAACCTTGGATTGGTCCTGTGATTTTGAAGCAAATAAATGTAAGAGATAAATTGTTTAGAGCTCAAATAATTAACCCGACACAAGAAAATAAGCAATTATATAAAATTTATCGAAATAGGTTGAATACAATTTTAAGAAATGAAAAAAAGAAATATTTTGAGAAGAAGTTTAAGAAGGTCGAAGGATACCCTAAGACAACCTGGGAACTAATAAATGATGTGATTGGATTAAAAATAAATAGTGCACCTGATGAATTGGTTAGTGTAATGAGAAATACTTTGAATTCTGAAAAGGGCATATGTAATGAATTTCAGAGTTATTTTTCGAATATTGGTCTGAATTTAGCTATGTCAGTTGTGCCTGATAGTGGTGACCCAACGTTTGAGTCCTTACTGAGGGACCCCATTGATGTGTCTCTTCACCTTAGACTTCTAACAGTTGATGAAATTAAAAAAATTATTTATGGGTTGCGTAGTAATTCATCTGGTAGCGATCATATTACTCTAAAAACACTGAAATGTATTTTTCCTGTTATAGCTGATGTTTTATGTGGGTTAATTAATGAGTGTTTTCGTCAAGGAAAATTCCCAGACTGTTTTAAAGTTGCCCGTATAACCCCAATTCATAAGGGTGGTATTCAAAATGACCCAGGAAAATATAGACCGATATCTGTTTTACCCATTATTTCCCGTGTTTTAGAGAAGTGTTTTAGTATTAGAATGATGAGTTTTTTGGAGAATCATAAGTTATTGGTGGAGACACAATTTGGGTTCCGTAGAAAAAGGACAACGGAACAGGCGATGATTTATTTGACAACTATTATTAATGATGTATTAGATAAAGGTTTCAAAATAGGTGCTATATTTTTAGATCTGATGAAAGCTTTCGATACTGTGGATCATGAACTTCTACTTAAGAAGTGTGAGGTGTATGGTTTGAGGGGTAAATCATTAATTTTTTTAAGAAGTTTTTTAAGTAATCGTTATCAGTATGTCCAACTAAATGATACTTCTTCCGAAAAAAAGCGTATTGAAATAGGTGTTCCGCAAGGATCAGTTCTCCGTCCTATATTATTCTTGATATTTATTAATGATTTACCAAATTGTCTAAATAATTTTTGCTATAGAATAAATGAACTAACGGTAAACCCGACTAATGAAACAGTTTCACTTTTTGCTGATGACACAACAGCCATTAGCCCAGCTAAGACAGCGGAGCTGCTGCAGATTTCCATGAAGGAATCAGTTAATAGAATTACAGCATGGCTGAGGGTAAATAAATTAAGGATTAACATGGCTAAGTCTAACTTTATTATTTTCTCGCGATCATCAAACTTTTACCCATGGATCAAGGAATTAGATATGCCCAATGGCGTTATAAAACGGACTACGCCTTTTAAATACCTTGGGATTGTAATAGATGAAACTTTATCTTTTAAGGAGTCTGTTACTTCAATAAGCTAAAATCTGGCAAGAAATCTCGGTATAATGAAGAAACTCCATCATTGTTTTCCTAAATCTGTCCTTCGCCATCTTTATTTCTCTTTAATAAACATTTATATACTTTATTGTTCGAGTATTTGGCTCTCTACTTTTTCTTCTACCCTAAAACAAATCAGACTTCTACAAAATCATGCAGTAAGAATTTTAGCCGGTATATCTCCACGTATGTCTGTTAGAGAAATTTACCCAACTTTCAAAATTTTGCCGGCTGCAGGCTTTCGTGAGTTCTATATATTGTGGTTTATTTTTGGACTGCAGCAGGATGTTCAGCCTTGTTGTTTTGGTGATTTATTGTCCATTAGGTCTACTGTTCATTCTCATGATACAAGGGGTAGCGCGGACTTCTGTGTACCTAGAGGTATATTTTCCCGTTCATGTTTTTCTGTTCTTTATAGACGTACGCGGGAATGGAATAGTTTGAATAGTGATACTAAGACTATTGGTGACCCCAATATTTTTAGAAAAATCATTAAGGAACTTCTTTTTGCTGAATATGAGTTTTGACTGATTAATTGATTTATTTATTGCGGGGGTTTTGTTGATATGATGTTCCCAGAGGAAGTATCATATATGATATTATTTTGTATTTATTGTTTAGTGTGATGGTATTAGTGGTGTCGGTGGCCAAGTATTCTTTGTTTTAAGGATTTTGTTTTCTCTACCTCCCCCACGGACAAGCTTTGCTTTTTAGGGGAGGCAGCAATAATTTTTTATTGATATGTTTTTTTTTCAATAGATAGATAGATTTTTTAGATAGATTTATTTTTTTCCATATACCAGTAAAATAATTACATAACAATATACAAATCCCACAAAGGCTCCATGGCCTGTAGGAGGGGGATTATGAAAAGATCAAATAAACATTAAACATTTAAACGCTTAAGATTTAAACAATATAAACATAACATTAATATTTAAACATATAAACATAAGCATTTAACTTTTAACATTTAAAGCATTTGCTTAAAAAAAAAAAAAAAAAAAAAAAAATCAATAAAAAAGAATATAAAGAGAGTTCACTAAATCAGCTTTATCAAACTACAGTGAATCACAGCATATATAAAAAAAAAAAAGAGTTCACTAAATAAGCTTTATCAAACTATCAAACTACATTGAATCACAAAATCTATATATATATAAAAAAAAAAATAATAAAAAAAAAAAATTAAATGAAATAAAAATATTGGCAGCAGGCAAAAGTAAAGAAAATTAATCACATGAAAACAAATATTTTTTTACTAGTCTTTTGAAGGTACCAAACGAGTGGCATTCTCGAGCCGAATCGGGAAGGGTGTTCCATATCAAATGACACGCAAGAAGAGGATTAAAATCGGATCTTATTGTTGGTGTATGGGGAATTTGGATATTTAGAGAACTACGGAGTTGATAATTTGACCGATCAGATACAAAAGAAGACGTAAATCTAAGGGACCTAGGAATATCACCATGGAGCTGAAGAAAAGCGAAACACGCACAGGAAATAATATAAAGTTTTTTAATATGAAGTAACGGTTTAGTTGCCGAACGATTTACATCCTGGATAAGATTTATAGCTTTATCATAAGTATTCGAAAGCGGTTTGAGAAAAGAAGGGAAAGTAGACATCCATATGACTGAACAATAGGAAACATAAGAATGAATTAGGATTCTTAGAATTGGCCCTGGAAAGATATGTTTTATTTTTCTTAGAATACCGAGGTTTCTGCATACCTTCATTTTAATCAAATCAATATGGTGTTTGAAAGATAAATTTTCATCTAGGAGGATGCCTAGGAAACGGACATGGCCATCCTTTGGTCTCCTAATAAAGCCTTTGGATATATGAATTTCAGATAATTGAGGACAAGCCTGGGATATACGAGAAAAAACTAAAAAACTGGTTTTAGAAACATTTAAGGCAAGAGAGTTAGCATCAAAACAAATTGAAACTCTCTCAAAGAGGTCCACTAACTTTGTTCGAACCTCATCCTCTGTTCTCCCAGAAGTAATAAGGGTGGTATCATCGGCAAAAGTAATAAGAGAACCCGAGGTACGCAAACTATAGTTATGGGTAAGGGAGACTGTTGGGTGACATAGACGACAGCAATAAAGATGATTTTTATTTCCAACTGCAAAAATTAGGTCATTTATATAAATTAAAAACAGTGCCGGCCCTAAAACTGACCCTTGAGGGACCCCCTGGTCAACACTTGATGGTGAGCGAAAAAGTGGATCAACCGAAATTATTCTACCAGACAAGAAAGACTTGAACCAATCAAACGCACTACCTCTTACGCCAAAATGAGAAAGTTTAAATAGAAGAACACTGTGGGTTAAAGAATCAAAGGCTTTACGAACATCCAGAAACAAAGCAGCAGGAATCAGATGGGAATCTATGGCAGAGTGAAAATAATTCAGTAAAACTGCACAAGCATGCTCAGTCGAATGATTTGCTCGAAAACCAAATTGAAAATTGTGAAAAAAATCTTTAGAAGTAAGAAAATTATTAAGACGAGAAAGCATTGCCTTATCAAATATTTTGCTAAAAACATACGACAAATAAATTGGCCGATAGTTGGCTGGTTCATTTCGTGCCCCCCCCCCCCCCCTTATATAATTTGATGACTCGAGCACTCTTGAGACTACTCGGGAAAATGACATGCTGAAAGGAGAGGTTAATAAGTTTTGTTAAGTGATAAATAATGGAAGGAAGCATGAACTTAATTACTTTAGTAGGAATATTATCAGGGCCAGAAGACGAACAATTTTTCAATCCCATAACAATTTTAGCTATTTCTTTCTCCGTTGCCGGTTCCAAACAAATTGACTTCATACAAGGTGGACCAAGATAAGACCTGAAATTGGATCCTGAAGTAGAATAACCAACAGCCGAAGCGGTCCTTTTACCAATATTCGCAAAATATGAAGTAAATGCATCTTGAACATTCAGTTCACCTTCGATGATTTTGCCATCGAGATCCAAAAAAGAAGGGGTTGATGGAGACTGAAAAGAGGGCCTAAGCACAGAATTTATAACCTGCCAAGTTTTTCGTATATCTTTACCACAATCTGAAAAACAATTAAAATAATACTGGGACTTGGCCTTTCGACACACAGAATTATAAATATTCCTATAAATTTTAAATCGCTGAAAGCAAATAGCTTTCATTGAAGGGCTAGCAGACTTAAAGGCCCAATAAATCCTTATTCTTCTTCCTGACACAAACGGTATTTTTTAATTTGATTTTATATCTTCTAAAGTTGACCTGAAAAATGAAATTTAATATTATTCCAAAAAGTTTCTTTCTGTGTTCTTTGACAACCTGGATACACTCACGCTCTTTTTAATTATTTAAAATGTAAAAGCAAAAGCAGTAATAGTAGTATCCCCAAAAATTTCAACTTAATACCCCCAGTCGTTGTCGATATATTGCTGAGGAGGCTTATTGGCAACCATAACTACAACGCCGTTTGATTTATTTTAAAGCAACATTTAGTTTTAAAGCATTATGGCCTAATTGCATAATTATGCGGGATTGACATGCCTAAAACCCCTAAAGACATAGTTGCTGGACCATTCTACTATACTGAACAAAATGGCTGTCTTAAAATATTTTCTCAAATAAGTTGTCTCAGAAACCAGTCTGTTTGCTTCTCGCCGTGCCTGTCTTTGTCAGTCTGTACGTCTGAAACTATACTCCCACTGTCTTTGCATGTGTGTCTGGACTGCTGATTGCTTGTCCCAGTACCTGTCTTTGTCTGGGCAGGTGTTTTCTTGTCCCAGTGCCTGTCTTTGTTGGGTTTTACGTCTGAATCTATATGTTTGTATGTGTGTTTGTCTCTCTCTCTCTCTCTCTCTCTCTCTCTCTCTCTCTCTCTCTCTCTCTCTCTCGCTCTCTCTCTCTCTCTCTCTCTCTCTCTCTCTCTCTCTCTCTCTCTCTCTCTCTCTCTCTCTGTCGCTCTCTCTCTCTTTCTCTCTCTTTGCTTGTGTGTCTGGGCGGGTGTTTGCCTGTTCTCATGTTTGTCTTTGTCGGTTTCTATGTCTGAATCTATATATTTGTATGTGTTTTTTATCTCTTTCACTTTCATTGGTTGTGTGTCTGGGCGGGTGTTTGCTTATCTCAGTGCCTGTCTTTGTCGGTTTGTATGTCTGAATCTATATATTTGTACTTTTTTTGTCTCTTTCACTCTTTTTGATTGTATGTCTGTGTGGGTGTTCGGTTTCTATAACCGAATCTATATATTTGTATGTGTTTTTTTATCTCTCTCACTTCCATTCGATGGGTCTGGGCGGGTGTTTGCTTATCTCAGTGCCTTT
This sequence comes from Artemia sp. Qi Xiang Cuo, assembly GCF_049724085.1. Lineage (NCBI taxonomy): Eukaryota > Metazoa > Arthropoda > Branchiopoda > Anostraca > Artemiidae > Artemia > Artemia sp. Qi Xiang Cuo. The sequence goes on along the minus strand of NC_142814.1, from coordinate 41,674,343 downwards.
CTTTGTCGGTTTGTATGTCTGAATCTATATATTTGTTCTTGTTTTTTGTCTCTCTCACTTCCATTGCTTGTGTGTCTGGGCGGGTGTTTGCTTGTCCCAGTGCCTGTGTTTGTCGGTTTTTATGTCTGAATATATGTTTTTGTATATGTTTTTATCTCTCTCACTCTCTTTACCTGTGTGTCTGGGCGGGTGTTTGCTTGTCTCAGCGTCTGTCTTTGTCGGTTTGTATGTCTTAATCTCTGTATTTGCACACGTTTTTTGTATCTCTCACTTTCTTTGCCTCTGTATCTGGATGGGTGTTTGCTTCTCCCTGTGCGTGTCTTTGTCGGTTTGTACGTCTGAATCTATACTCTCACTCTCTTTGCCTGTGTGTCTGGGTAGGTGTTTGCTTGTCCCAGTGCCTGTCTTTGTCGGTTCGTATGTCTGAATCTATATATTCGTATGTTTTTTTGTCTCTCTCACTTCCTTTGTTTGTGTGTTTGGGTGGGTGTTTGCTTATCTCAATGCCTGTCTTTGTTGGTTTGTATGTCTGAATCTATATATCTGTATAGACTTTTATCTATCTCACTCTCTCTGTCAATGTGTCTGGGCGGATGTTTGCTTCTCCCAGTACCTGTCATTGTCGGTTTGTGTATCTGAATCTATGTATTTTTATGCGTGTTTGACTCTCTCACTCTCTTTGCCTGTGTATCTGGGTCGGTGTTTGCTTCTCTTTCAGTGTCTGTCATTGTCTGTTTTTAAGTCTGAATCAATATTCTGACTATCATTGCTTGTGAATCCGGGTGGGTGTTTGTTTCTCTCAGTGTCTGTCTTTGTCCGTTTGTATGTCTGAATCTATATATGCGCGTGTGTTTTTATATCCCTCCTTCTCTTTGCCTATGTGTCTGGGCGGATGTTTGCTTCTCTCAGTGTCTGTCTTTGTCGGTTTTTACCTCTGAATCCATACTCTCACTCTCTTTGCTTGTGAATCTAGGTGGGTGTCTGCTTCTCTCAGTGTCTGTCTTGGACGGTTTTTACGTCTGAATCTATACTCTCACTCTCTTTGCCGTTGTGTCTGGGCGGATGTTTGCTTGTCCCAATGCTTGTCATTGTCGGTTTGTATCTCTTAATCTATGTATTTGCGTGTGTTTTTGTCTCTCTCTCTCTCTCTTTGCCCGTGTATCTGGGTGGGTGTTTGCTTCTCCCAATGTTTGTCTTTGTCGGTTTTTACGACTGAATCTATACTCTCACTCTCTTTGCCTATGTGTCTGGGCAATTGTTTGCCTATCCCAGCGCCTGTCTTTGTTGGTTTTTACGTCTGAAGCTATATGTTTGTATGTGTTTTTGTCTCTCTCTCTCTTTGTCTGTTTGTCTGGGCAGGTGTTTGCTTGTCCCAGTGCCTGTTTTTGTTGGTTTTTACGTCTGAATCTATATGTTTGTATGTGTTTTTTTCTCTCTCTCTTTGCTTGTGTGTCTGGGTGGGTGTTTGCTTGTTCCAGTGCCTATCTTTGTTGGTTTTCATGTCTCAATCTATGTATTTTTTGTCTCTCTCACTTCCTTTGATTGTGTGTCTGTACTTACATTTTTCAACCGTTTTAAACAGGAAAAACTTCTTTCGCCAGAACAATTTGTCGCTGGTGTAGGATGAGCCATGCGAACTGCTATGTGTGAATTCTGATAAATGTTATGCTAGCCCTGCTGTTGCAGAAATGAAGATATACTTCTTAAAAACCCATAGTTCGGTTTTGTTAAAACGTTTTTGGAAGTTATATGGTATTGAAAACGTAAACACTCTTGAGCATAACCATTTTCTAATCTAAGTCATTCGAATGAATTTTTTCTAGGAATAGAAAATTTGGTTTGAATTTTGGTTAGAAAAAAATTTAGTTAGTCCACATGTGCTATGTGGTGTACAATCGACGATTAAAGAAAAATATTTCGCGTTTTGTTTCTTATCTTTAATTATTTGAAAAAAACTACGTTTTCTAAGGAGTTAAAGAGGCTGAGTCACAAGTTCGAAGCTTAAAACGTACAGGGATTAGGAGGTGCAGTTGGGGGGCTGCCACCCCCCCCCCCCAAACCCCCACTTCCGTATATGAAAGGGGCTGTGCCCTCCTCAACGCCTCGCTCTTTACGCTAAAGTTTTTATTGTTTAAAACAAAGAGTTGTGAGAAAGTCAAACTTTAGCGTAAAGAGCAAGGCGTTGAGGAGGGCACAGCCACTTTCATATAGGGAAGCGGGGTTTGGGGGCGGCAGCCCCCCATTTACACCTCCTAATCCCTGTACGTTTTAAGGTTCGAACTTGTGACTCCGCCTCTTTAACTCTTTAGAAAACGTAGTTTTTTTCAAATAATTTCTGCACGTTTTTGTACAGTTTATTACTTTTTATTGCTTGACTAACTGTTAGCTGATCTTTTCCGGAGTTAATGTTGGGGGGCTGCCGCCTCCCAAACCCTCTGTTTTTGAAAATTCTTGTGTTAAGGCTTTTAATTCCTGAATACTCAAATCAAATGCACAGTAAGATTTTCTTTTTCAACTTTTTTTCGAGCATGCGGGTATGCGGACTGTTATCAAAGCAGTGGAGACTTACCTGTAACCTGAAGGCCGACTGTGATATTCTTCTGGAGACGCCTGTTGAGCCGAAGGATTTAATAGATTGGATTTAAAAAAGAAACTGAGTTTCTTTTTTAAACTTTAAATTCAGTATATAAAAAATTTTCTCTGACAGGGAATCAAACCCAGATCTTCCGCCTAGCAGTCAGGAACAGCGACCATTGTACCACAGAGACACTTGTTATATTATTTTAGTCTATTGTATCTATTTTTGACGCAAAAAATCTCCACAAAACTTGATATTTGGTTTTTGGAAAATAGGGAAGGAAGGATCGGATCGGACAACGTTAAAGGGGGGCTGTGGTGGGAAAAATTAACATGGGCTCTTATAGGAAAACGAGATTTTTCGTAAATGTAAATTCGGGGGATAATTTTTTCGGTCTGAAAATATCAAAAGGCCCTAACAGGTCAAATTCCGCTTCGAATGAGTCCTCATTCACCCGGATCCGTTGCCAACTGTGGCCTGTAGGCGTGGCTGATAAAAAAAAAAGAGAAATGAACTTTAAGTGGCTATATTCGGTTTTTGGAAAACAGAGAAGGAGTGATCGGATTGAGCTGAAATTTCGAGGATAAGCTTCCGGGTCCCAGGAATACGTGACTTCTAAATTTCAAACCAATGGAAAAACGATAAAGGGGGGCTGGGGTCGGTGGATTAAAACTTCCGGCCCACTTTTACCCATGAAGATAAAGTTGGAGGGAGGTGAAATTTTGCACATTTCTTAGTTGGAGCTTGGGCTACAAAATGCGATCACCGCTGTCTCTCTGCGACCGGAAATCGCTTAACATTGTGGTGGGTCGCCTCTTTAAAGAGGCACAAGTGTGTCTCCTTGATTTGTTTTAAGACTTTATGACTCAAAAAAGAATAAACACATGGCAAATGATTTAGACAATTAAACTTCCAGATCCTTAATTTCCAAATCGTTTAATACGACTGTCTAAAAGGGTCGAATTCAGCTAAGTTCCAAAATCATACAATACTTTTCGGTGTGTGGATCACCGAACTTTTAATTTTTTCCCCTGAAAGTGAGGCCTCTTGAACGTAGTCGTTTCACAACGGCAGCAACTCTCTTCAGACCGTTTCGCCAATACATAATTTCTTCATCAATCTGGACATGCAGCAAATGATCAAGTCTGCTATCTATGTTAGTTCTTAGTTTCAAACTAATATTACTAAGTTTATGGCGTGAAGAGTTTTCATGCTGAGATACTCGGTGTTCTACATTTTCCAGTCATTGAACCCTTCGTTCTCAAACTGAGTTTTATTTTCTAATGGGCTGAATGCCAAACAAGGCTCACAAAAACAAATTTTTAGTTTCAGAATAAACCAGCCAATTTCGGTCATTAACTTCATTGTCTTTCATTTTATTTTAGAAAATACTCAATGGCAGGAAACGATGCTGATCAGCATATATTTTTTCACCTTTTGAGAAGCCTTTCGAAGCCTGTTGTTTTAATCGAAGCCTTTCCTAGCAATAATCTCCCTTACAGAATCATTGATATCCCATAAGGCTGGATATTTGTTGAGATTAATAACACTTTCTAACTTCGATTCTAATGTAAGATTTGGAGACACATTTTTACTTTTGGAATTAGTTGATGATTCCACCACCGCTTCCTTAAAAAGTAGATGTAGGTGGTAAAGCTAAAGCCATTGATTGTTGTTCTTCAGCTGCAGCAGTATTTTCTTTTTCTTTAATTTTCGACTTTCATCGTTTTACGGTTGATTTCTTCTTGTTCTTCCTTTTTCATTTTGGCCTTCCTTTTATACTCAGCTCCACTTTCCATCACTTTTTTCCATCGCTCATTTTGATCATTTTTTATCCAAAATTTAGATAGAAAATATAGATAGAAAATAGAAATAGAAGATAGAAAATTTAGATAGAAAATATATTTATTTCTTGTTTACAGTAGTTAAATTACAGAGTGATTTGTTTCTGAAAAAAATATTAATATTATCATATATACTACTTACCCATTATAAATAAGTTACGGCGTTAATATAATTTACAAAAAACTTGTAAAGAAAATTACAGCAAACACTCAGAACAAATTGTATTCTATTCGCAAGAAAAAACTGAAACTGTTATAATCAAGCAGTTCGTGGTAACGAACTGTAGGCTCAGTAAAGAGCGACCCGGCTCAATAGTGACCAAAATTCCAAAAAAAAGCGAATTTTGATACCAATAGATACATCAAAAGAAGAAAATTTTTATGTTGATTTCAACTATATAAGTTTAATCAAGTTTAGTTTTACTGACCAAAAGTTACGAGCCGGAAAAAAATTTGCCTTATTTTAGAAAAAACGGGAAAGCACCACCTAAAAGTCAGAGAATCTTAATGAAAATAACACAATCAGATTCAGTGTATCAGAGAATTCTACTGTAGAGGTTTCAAGCTCATATCTGCAAAAATGTGGAATTTTGTATTTTTTGCCAGAAGAAAGATCACGGATGCGTGTTTATTTGTTTTTTTCCCAGGGGTGATCATATCGACCCAGTGGTCCTAGATCATCGGGAGAGGGCACATTCTAACGGAAATTAAAAGTTCTGGTGCTTTTTAAGTGACCGAAAAATTGGAGGGTAGCTAGGCCCCCTCCAACGCTCATTTTTTCCCAAAGTCACCCGATAAAAATTTTGAGATAGCCATTTTGTTCAACATAGTCGAAAAATCTAATAACTGTGATTTTGAGGACACCTTAATCCCCCACAGTCCTTGGGGGAAGGGCTGAAAGTTATGAACTTTGCCCATTGTTTACATATAGTATTGGTTATTGGGAAGTATACAGACGTTTTCAGGGGCATTTTTTTCTGGTGCGGGGTCGGGAGTTACGTGGGAGGATCTTTCCATGGAGGAATTTTTCCTGGGGGAAGGGAATTTTCCACGAAGGGGGCGCCGGATTTCACACCATTTTAAAAAAACGATCAGAAATTAAATAAAAAAACAAGATTGTTCAACTAAAAGTAAGGAGCAACATTAAAACTTAAAACGAAAAGAAATTACTACGTATATGAGTGTGTTTGCCCCCCTCGTCAATGCCTCACTCTTTACGCTAAAGTTTTTTAGTACTTTCAAAAGAGCTATTTATTCTATTTAAACGGCCTTTGTGATTCAGGATTCTTAAAGAATCGGAACAAAATTCGAACTTTAGCGTAAAGGGAGAGGTATTTACGAGGGGGGCGAACACACCCATATATGTAATAATTTCTGCTCATTTTTAGTTTTAATATTCTCCTAAATTTCAGTTGAAAAACTTGCTTTTTTATTTAATTCAAAAGAAAGCGCGCTCATAGTCAATAATGACAAGTAAGCACTGTAATGCAATATATATATATATATATATATATATATATATATATATATATATATATATATATATATATATATATATATATATATATATATATATATATATATATATATATATATATATATATATATATATATATATATATATATATATATATATATATAGAATAATGACTCATAAACTTAAAACTATAAAGTTTGTTTTGCATTTGCCAACAAAAGACTATCGACAATGTCGGTAAAATTTGCCAACAAAATACACTCTACACATCAAATAAATTTGATAGAGTTTATTCAGAGATTTTAAAAATTTGAAACATAAGCAATGCCAATAAAGCGATCACGCCAAAGAATCGGTCTATTAGAATAACAAAAACAAATATCAATATTTGTTCCTTTATGTAATATTTATTATTGTTAATTTTTTTGGTCGCCCCGAATTTACGCCACCCCCAAATCTTGCCGCCCAAGTGCGCTCCTTTCCCACCGCCTAGGAACGGCCCCGGTAAGTTCATTACGTATGGTGCTAGCGCTATCATTTCCTCACTCTTCAGTACCTCACTCTTTATGCAAAAGTTCGACCTTTTGTTCCAATTGTTTAGGAATGACTTCTGAAACACAAGGGCCGATTAATTAGAATAATAAGCTTTTTTCAAAAGTTCTAAAACAAACTTCAGTGTAAAGCGCGAGGTATTGAGGAGGGGGAACCTTTCTCATATACGTAATAGTTTCGGTCGTTTTAAGCTTTAATGTTGCTTCTTGCTTTCAGTTGATTTTTTTTTTTAATTTTTTAAAAGTAGAATGGAAGACCAGGAAAAATGCCCAGGTTAAAGTGGTTTTTGGCTTTATGCATTATTTTAAATTAGGTTTACCATCTAAGATATTAGGGACCTGGTTTCGTATTCAAACAAAGTGTCTAACATTAAGAAATACAAATAAGGCGTTTGAAAGTAAAGGCTGGCCTCAGACAGAAGCAGTGTTAAGGGGGACAGAGGGGGCACTTGCTCCAGGATCCAGGTACAGAAATTTTAGGGGCGCAAAATTTCAAATAAATAATCTAACGGTTATAATCATTTTGCAACGTCCTGTCATAGCGCAGTAGGTTTGACCTTAGCTTGGTAGTATGGGACCCAGAGATTGAACCTTGCTGAAGCAGCACACTCCAGGGCCAACACAGGGACCTTAGTAGTCAAGAAGCGTCAGTTGATCCGATTACATTGCATTAGTCGTTTTGTAATTTTTGAAAGTTATTTTTATTCAAATAAAGTAGAGGGCGCAGTTGGCAGTAAGTATAAGCAAATTGAATCGGGAACTTTCATGTTTTCCGGAAGCTATCAATTGGGACGAGTTAGTTATAATTTTGCAGAGACTAAAGTAAGAAAAGTCAGATTAAAATAAATTATTTTCAGTCAGATGGTTATTTTTATGTTATAATGTTGTAATGTATAGTATGGGATACTATGTTGAATGACCTTATTCAAATTAGGATCAATAAATTATTTATTGTTGTTATATTTGGCAGGAATGTGAAAACTGAAAACATTGCGGATATTTTAATTATCATATTCCGTAATTAATTACCGCAAGCTAAAAATATTAGGTATTCAAGATTGAGTTTATTGGCCGGAAATCCTTCTTTAACGATTTAGACTATTTAAATAGTTGTGTAAATCCGCATAAATAATCTTTTTATTGAAGTTGAGTAATGGCCATATTAAATTGCATTTTCCACAAGAAAGAATAAGAAAACAAAGGTAGAATAAACTTTTTCCCGAAAAAATAAAAAATAGATACTCGAAAAAATAGAGGTTTTTATTAGACTCTATAATTGAAAGGGTAGCTAAGACATGAATATAGATTTATTTCCTGAATTAAATAGAAAATAGGGTCTGGTTAAATGGAGGGTGAATTGCAAGGGGTGAGTTAAATGGGGTTGAGTTGGATGAAGGCTGAGTTAAATGTGGATTCAGTTCAATGTTTTCATTAGACTATATACCGTATATGAAAAGGTGGTTGAGTCATAAATATAGATTTACTTCCTGAACTAAATAGAAAATAGGGTAAGGTGAAATGGTGGTTGAGTTGCAGGGGGTTGAGTTAAATGGGTTTCAATTGAATGAGGTCTGAGGTGAATGGAGGCTGAGTCAAATGGGGTTGGGTTTAACGACGGTTCGTCTAATAGGGTTGAATTGATTGAGGTTGGTTTAAACGATGGTTCAGCTGCACAGGAACCGCGTAGCGTATATTCTTATATATCCCTCCCCCATCTCCAGCGCAAAATTTGAAGTTACCTTGCTTTTCCCCTCCCAAAAAACCTCTCCCTGGTTCCTCCAGCCCTGACTCACAGGAGGGTAGACTTATCAGATCTAGAAGTTTGGAGACCCTCATTTGAAATACCAAAGGCAGTAAAAATGAACTCTAACTGTTTGAATGAGTCAAGCGGAAACTTATATAATCTTTATTTTCTAAAGGAAAATAGCTCCATGTAAAGTTACGGGATTTTTAATAGTAGCAGGGCCAAATTTAAAAAAGATAAATGTAAAAATTTATGGCACCAATTAGTTACAAAGACATACCTTTCCCTTTGAAGATGGAGTTGTCTTTGAGAATCAGCAGATTCTTGTTACTTGAATTTTTACGAACGAAAAGCGTTGTCAAATTTAACTCATTTGTTTCGCTAATTTATTTTTATGATTGAACGTGGCAACACTGACTGTGGCATTGCCAGAAAAGCTTCGTAATTTAAAAAAAGAAGAAGAAAAATCTTAGAAAATTGTGGTCTTCGGGTATGAAAATGTAAGACGGGCTGAGAGGGCATTTTTTTTCTTTGATGTTCTTGGTAATTAAAATAAGTCAATGAGACTCAAATCAAATTCGTTATCTATCTGAATAGCATCATCCAGTGACGCCAAACGTGGTACAATTGTATCATTTTGGTACATTTCACCTCTACTGGTACAATTTAGTACACTCCTACAATATATGATACATTTTACAAAATTATGGTACAATGTGGTACAATTCAGTATTTTTGTACATATATTTGTATTCTTTCATCTAGAAATATTTTATTTCACCCTGATCTGTTCAGCATAGTCAAGATCAGAGACAGACAAGCAGTCACCTATTTTCATTTTTTCGTAAAGAGAAACTTCACTTCCGGCGTTCAAAGGTCGACAAAAACATCTCTCTGTGTATCAACTCTTACCGATTGAAAATGAAAAACTAAAAATGAAGGTATAATGGCACTTGGATTCGTAATGGTTGGGAATCTAGTGCAATAAAAACAAAAGCCAACCACCCAAGGTGTATATATATATATATATATATATATATATATATATATATATATATATATATATATATATATATATATATATATATATATATAGTTACCAAACTTCGAAAGCAGTTAGTTTTTTTTTCTTCAGAATTGCATAAAATGAATCATTTTACTTGTAGATAGATTGTTTATCATCCTTTCATCCTAGGGTAGAACTAACGTAAATAGTAATATTTGTTGGTGGAGCAGTGGTGGATCCAGGATTTTTTTTTAAGGGGGGGGGCAGAAAATAGGTCGATCCAGTAAACTTGCGTTAGGAGCAAGTTTAATTAACGCAAATTTGCGTTAATTAAGTAAAATTACACTACTTTAGACTACGTTAGGGGGACGCGCGCGCCCCTCGCCCCCCTCTCTGGATCCGCCACTGGAGTGGGGGCAATTGCGGGTGGGGCACTCGCAGTTGAGTTAAGGTCTAAAGCTATGATATAGATTTGACACATTAATAAACATATATGTCAGATATTAAGTAATCGTCCCATTGTTAATATTTGAGTCTCTTAACTAAAATGGCTGCTAACCACTGTGTTAGTTGAATGCTGTGAACTTGAGTGCCTCTTCTCTTCTGAATGAGATGACATATGGTTTCAGTCTGCATTTGATTACTCAGATTCTGCAACAGGAAATGTGTCCTATTTCAGGCAAATTGCAGACTCATGTAAATATTGGGCTGTACCTGTATCAGTGATTAAATAAAAAAAACAATTTTTTTCAACTGAAAGTAAGGAGCAACATTGAAACTTAAAACGAACAGAAATTATCATAGACAGCGCAATCGCGCTACCTAAGAAAAAGAACGATGTTGGCACAATGTATTATTTTTTTTGTCCTTTAGACCAGGGCACTTTGTATCGAAGGAGTTGTCGGAGAAACTTGGAAAAGGGCTCATTCGATTGGAAATTGGAATGGCGAATGCCCTTTTTAGTAATGGAAAGTGATTGGAGGGCAACTAATTCCCCTCCCACGCCCATCCTCCCATCTTCCCATTATGTTTAAAAACTAAATTTTGCCTTAAGGTTAAATCAAAATGAACTGTGTTAATTCTAATTCCCAATAAGACATCTCAGCAGTATCTCAAGAACGACTGAGGGTATTATGTTCAAACTTTCGGGGCTACTTCTGCTCTTAAGATTTAACCAAATCAAAATAGCGTAAGTGTATCCAAGCTATCAAAGAAAATAAACAGATTTTTTTGCGAATGGTATCAAGTTTTCTATTTCAGCTCAACTAGAGGAGGTATGAAACTAAATTAAACACTACTATTTGTGTCCAAATTTTTAAAAGGGTGTATGTTGTTAAAAATTGCTGAAAATTTTTCTCCGGCATACAAATAGCGGTAAATTTTTCGTTATTCATATTATTGAGTTACGAATAAAGATTTAACAAAATTAAAATAGCGTAGGTGTATCCAAGCTATCAAAGAAAGCATACAGAGTTTTTTGCGAATGGTATCATGTTATTTATTTCAGGTCAACTAGGCGAGGTTTGAAACTAAATTAAAAACTTATATTTGTGTCAAGATTCTATAGAAGGGTGTGTGTTGTTAAAAATTGCTGAAAATTTCTCTCCAGCATACAAATAGCGGTAAATTTTTCGTTATTCATATTATTGATTTACGAATAAAGTAAGCATACCATTCGATGCCTTTTTTATGCTCTTTCCAAATATAATAACCATTATTGTCGGAAATGAATTTTACCTCCCCCACCCCTATATATGCCTATTCAGGGTATATATTTGCACATTAGGGGGTGAGGGTAAATTTTATTTCTGATGTAAATGAGAGTTGAGTTTAAACTTTCCACCCACCTCCTTAATGTGCAAGCATATACCCTGAATTGGTATATATAGGGGTGGGGGGTAGAATTCATTTCCGACAGAAATGATTATTATATTTTGAAAGAGCATAATAAAAGGCATCGAGTGGTATGTTTACTTTATTCATAAGTCAATAATATGAATAACGAAAAATTTACCCGAATAGCAGGCCAAACTATAAAGTCTTAAAAAACGAAAAAGTTTAAACTATTATTTTCTTTTTCCCAGAAAAGACTATGTCAATATAAAACGAACAGAAATTAATCAAAAAACTTTTTCACCAAAATAAGTTTTTCAAAGAAAAGTAAAGAACTCCATTAAACCAAAAATGAGCAAAAATAAAATCAAATAATCTACCAAGCGTGAAACTACCACAAATCAGCATCGATAAATAAATGAAACCCGAAGCGAACAGAAATTACAATAAATAACTGAGTCAAGCTCAAAACGAGCAGAAATCAAAATAAGCAGGGCTCAAAACGCCTATGCCTTCCCAAGGCCAGAACATAATTTGCACTTTACTGGAAAAAATACAAATGAATGTGTATTGTCAGTTTAATATACATATACTGATATTTAGTAATCAAAATGTTAATATTATTTGATTTATTAAAGTTATAAAAGTAAAAACCTTTTTTATTTTTCAGTAGATTGCAAGTTATGTTCTGGCCTTGAGAAGGCATATAGGTGTTGAGCCCTACTCTTGTTAATTTCTGCTCGTTTTGAGTTTGAAAAAGTTTGCTAAAGTTTACCAGGTTTATAAATGGTCGTAAATGGCCGAAAAACAACGACTTTTGTTGGCCGGTAGTACAATGTTTTTGTTGTAATATATGTTACTCCGAACAATTTCTTCAGGTACTGTCAGGAGTAATATACTGTGTTAGAAGAGAAAGAAAAACAAAGGAATGGAAAAAGAAAGTGAATGAAAATGTCTTATGCAAAATTTTCATAGATAGTACTTTACGTCCCCGACGATCCGCGTGTTACGCGAAGCGTAACGTGCGGAAAAATTTTTTGGATGTGGTACATTTTTTTTGTCTTTGGTACATTTTTCATACAATTTGTGGCACATTTTGTTTTGAGGTGTTGGTAACACTGGCATCAGTTGCTATTCAGTCTCTGACCTTTTAAGAGCTATTTGTGTTAAAAAAGGATTATATTTCGGAATCAATTAGAGACTAAATATATTTCGTCATTCACATCTGACCGGTGTACAATAGTTCAATTTTAAGCCGGATTAACTTTGGAATATATTATAACATTGAGAGGGCAGACATATATGGACTTTAAAGATGCCTTTAATGATTGTATATGAAATCTTGATAGACTTTTTTTTTACCTGGATAATGAATTAATTTCGGCTATGTTTTGAACAAGAGACTGTTTTGGACTGAGCTAAGCAAAGTGATAATGTTTTTACTTTCAAATATTCTTAATTTTATCCCATCAAACATTCCATTGAGTACTGATGACGAAGTTATTATTAATCATGCAGTGGAGTTTTTTCCTGAAGATATTCACAAAGATGCTAAAGTTGATTTATGGTCAGAAATACACCCCAGTAGTAAAACAGCACCAAGGAGACAAGGTGATAATGCCACCGCTCGGCACGTGAAAGATATGATTGATTTGCTTCGGAAGTGTGAAAATGAGGAGCTAATAGTGCCAACGTATGTAATTATTTCACCCACTGAAGTGCCTGTAATTCCTGCTGTTGTTTACCACAAACTTGCTTCCAAAATTTGTGCTCTGGATAGTACCCTTAACTTCATCAAATAAAAGGTAACAGCTTATGATTGAAATTCTCCGTCACTTCCCATTCCTTATGCTAGTCCTCATATTGCAAGCACTGCCACCTTTATCATTTCAAAAGTGCATACTAAACTTGACGACCCTTCAAAACGGGCTCATACTCTATATAAAATCCCTGGTCATCAAGCTATTCCTAAGATGAGGCCATCTGGAAATAGGCTGCTTGTTCAGATTACTCAATTTGCAGCAAATATTTCCGGCAGTGTGGTTCCTGACGTATTGAATAGGTCTGACGTCATCACTCACGAAAATAAATTTCATGGCATTATTAAGGGGGTGCTGTCTAATTATGAGGTGATAATTTTGAATAAATGTGAAGGTGTCATCGACGCTGAACGTTTGGGAAAATCCTTGGCTGTGAAAATTACCTTTGCTGATGCTGTAGCCCAGAGTAATAGCCTACGACTCAGGCTCAAGGTGGGCTATGAATCATTCCGGGTTTTTGAATTCCTGCGGCCGTCCCGTTGCTGTCATAATTGTCAACCTCCCAAACACATGAAAACCAAATGCGATAAGCCAACAAAATGTAGCCGCTGTGCCGCCTCTCATGTATCATCCCGTGATTCCCCCTGTGTTTTTTATCCAAAATGCACTAATCGTGAGGGTAATCACGTACCACTTTGCCTAAAATGTCCTATTCTGTATGATATCTTCAGCAATTCTGTCATTCGGAAATGACTTTCGAACTATCCGTCCCTTTATGTTGGTTTAATATCAATGACACGAAATGTAAAGACGGCTTAATAAATAAAAAAATTAATGATTTCGATGTTTTGTTCTTGTAAGAATATCTCCTTCCTACAATTCGTCAAATCTTTACGAAAAAGCAAACACCATACTTTCTTTACTGTCAATGTCTGAAAAACAAAAGGCAAACCCTGGAAAGACCTTGTACGTGTTATCAAACTATTTAATACTCCTTTGTCGTTTATCTTATTTCATTTTCATGATAACAATATGACAATACTACTTGGTCACCATGTATTTATAAATGTATATCTTCCCTGCGATCAGAAACGTCTAGCTTCACTTACTAAGTTTTCTAATGCCGGCTCATCCATTAAAACTCTGTTATGCAATATTGAAAAGCATGGGTATCGTTGGCTATTGATAGGTGACTTCAATTGTGATGTTCATAGCTCCTCTACTCGTGCCGACTTAGTCTTAGATTCGATGCCTATTGGTTACCCCATAGTACCCAAAGCCCCTAATTACAGTTATATTCATAATAGAGGAACTGTGACTAGTATTGATCATTGTATTTGCTCTACCGATATTCCCTGTTCTGTCGTTAATGTTTTTGACCACCTTCCCCTTTCCCTTACTGTGACATTAACCGCTCATCCATCTAATCATCCTTGTGCTGCTAATAAAAAATGGTGTATGAAACGAGAGTGGAGCAAAGCCAATTGGCCTTTATATATTTCTACCCTAAGAGCTCTGTTGTCCTGCGTCAAGATCCCTTTTAATCTATTGTGCACGAGTGTTTTTTCGCCACAAGCCAGAGTGCAACTGAATGTTTATTATCTTCACTTAGTTAAGTGCATGAAACAAGCTGAGAATGTAGCTGTTCCCCTTGTCCGGGTTAAACTCAAAAATCGAAGTCCAATTTAGAAAGAAGACCCGGGTCTTAAAGTCGTCAAAAATCGTGCTAAACTCTGGCTTCGCATCTGGATTGCGTGTGGGCGGCCCTTGCGAGGCCAAGTGTTTGATATAAAGAGTAAAACAAAAGCGGAGTTTAAACGGTATCTTCGTTTGGTTCGATATAACGGTGCTGAGTTCCCTAAAAGTGCAGTACAATGGAAAGAAGTCATTATTACGTCTAAATTTGATTCTTTAGAGACCAGTGATGTTATCTCAGTTTCGTATTGGGTTAGGCATTATAAAAATATTTTCTGTAAGATTGAGTATAGTGTTCATTATCATTTTCAGTTCTTAGTTTCTAAATTTTTGCCTCCTAAAGTTTTGCAACATCATGTTATTCCCGTCTCAACTAAAAGTTTTGTTAAATGTATACTTAAACTTAAGTCTAAATCGAATGATCTTGATGGGATTAGCGCCCACCATTTACGTTGTGATTGTCCGGCACTAGTCACTCAGCTCTAGTTACTTTTTCGGTTCTGGTTATCTTTGTCAATGGTACCTGATCCCTTCTTGTACAGAATGGTCTCTTCGACTCTTAAAGGTAGTAGAGACCCTTTTTATTGCAGTTGACATAGGCCCATCCCTGTTGCTTGCAATACTATTAAGGTTTTTGCATATGTTCTGCTCCCATATATTATTGAACGAACTGCGAAAGACTCTAACCAATTTGGATTTCAACCTCGTATTGGGTGTCAACATGCGCATAAGGTTTTAGCTTCAACTCTTTATGATGCCCAGTCTAAAGGTTATGAATTACATGTTTGCGCTTTGGATTTATCTAAAGCCTCCGATAGTATTTGCCCTGTACAAATGAAGCACTCCTTGTGTCAGTTAGGAGTGAAGCGTTCTGTCATACAATTATTTCAATTTGGGTATAACAATTCATATCTTTATTCTAAATTCGGTACAGGGTACTATGATAACATACCATTTCAATCTGGAGTACGGTAGTGTTGGATGCTATCAGCTTAGCTATTTAATGCTTCCATTCAAAATGCATTGTTAAGAATCAAGCCTTTGTATTTCTATAATTTATCTGATGTGTCTTATATTGCGTATGTGGACGACCTGCTAGTTTTAAGCCGAACCAAGTCTATTTTGGCATTATCGGTGCAACGTATTTCTATGATGTTTCGGGATGTTGGTCTGTTTTGGAATTTTAATAAATGCAAATATTTAGTTTTCAATCCCAAATCATCTGCTCATAATTTCTCCTGTGGATCCTCAGTAATTCGCAATGTTGCGAGTTTACGGTTGTTAGGAATTAGTATTTGTTCTACACTCACTTTTTTGCGACTTCAAGTTTTGAGAGATGTAAAAGAAAAGTTGAAGATCGGATATGCGAAAATTGTACCAAACCGTGGAAAATATTCACACCCAGCTCTAGCTAAAATATATTCCACATATTGTGACCATTCTGTCTTGTCTTTAAGTGGAATGTATTCGTTATTGAATAAGAACGATCTGCGCCAGATCCGTATTGCTTATTTTAGATATTGCAATTTTTTATTGTACCTTCCCACTTCATATCGTAATACACATATTATTGAGAAGTATGGTGCTACTGACAATGTCCAATCGTTTGAATTGCTTAGTAATAATTTGACAAGAAATGCCTGTGTCCCTAGGCCCAAACCATAATATTATCCGTGTGGTTTTGTCAGTGGTTGAGGTTTAAGTTATCTTTGTTTCTGTGTATTTGATTGTTTTTTTTCCTTCTTAGTGTACTTTACTCCGCTTGTTTTGTGTAAAAGTGGGTTAAAAATAAATTATTATTACTATTATTAAGTTGTCTATTATTAATTCTTACTCCGGCAATTTTTTGCCCAGAAAAAGAATATATTCTCCATATCTGTACCTTTTACCGACAGGAAAACGTCATGTGTTGGGTTAAAATCTACAACCCTGTAACTAATACGGGGTGCTACCATTTCACCGCACCGTCACAACATCGAAGCGTCGGAACCTCGAACCGTCATAACATCTAAAAAAATTTATTAGTTTATATAATAGAAAGAAGTATATATTAGTTTAGAAACAAATTTCGGCTATGTATTTGCATATCCCGGGGGTAGGGGCAAAGCCTTGCATATATTACATGCGTAACCAAAACTAAGTACTTTTTCCCCCTAAACCCCAAAAACTACAGTTTAAAATTTTAGATGCTGCGACGGTTAGTGGTTCTGACGGATTTGCTTGTCGATGTTATTGTTATGACAGATTTTGTAGACGAAATGACGTTAGTTCTCCTGACGGTTAGATGTTATGACGCCTTTCCGTTAAAATCTACAACCCTCTAGCTAATACCATGATCGATCACATGCTCTACCGACTGAGCCAGCGGGCTTGGTTAGTTGATTTTATACCTTTCGTGTACCTAAATGTAAACAAAATCGGGTTTACTATATACAGTCTTTCTCCAACTATTATATAATCTTTATATAATAGTTATATAATAATAAAAAAAAGTTTGAATGGAATATCGAACGTGATTAATTGCTTGGCTCCTTATGTAATATAGCTAACACAGTTGCTATTAAGATGTAGCCGTAGACTTGTTCCATAAATGGGGTCCCCTTGCCTCCAATACCTTATGAAGAAAGGCTTTTTTTTATACTTGATTGTTTTCCGTTCGTATTTTTGTCATAAAATTGCCTTAGCAACCATTATAAGTTATGGATTCGAGATTTAGTGGAAAAACTTATGTCCCAGCTATTTTTCTGAGAAATTGTCTCAGGAAGGTTATCAAACTTTTGATAATTTTAGTTTTGTTGCTAAGTTTTGAAAAATTGGCAACATTTGAAGTTCATCAGAGACAATACTCAAGGTTTGCCTATAGTAAAGAGCCACAAGGCTTCACTGTAGATTATTCTTCGGATTTTTTTTTTCAAAAGTCACTTCATACGGAAGGGGTGGTCGTATAAACTTCGAAGGGGGCCTATTGAACTGAAAATTGAAAGTTTTAGTGCCCTTTTTAGGAGTCAAAAGTGACCAGAGGGTAACCAGCCCCCCACCCACGCCCTTTTACCCCTGGCACATCCGATCAGAATTTTGAGATAGGCACTTTGTTCAAGATAGTCCAAAGGTCAAATAATTATCCGTTCAGGATTAAAATAGACCCCCGCAACAAAGGCTGTAAACTATGAACGTTGCCCCTATGTTTACATATAAAATTTATTATAAGGAAAAGGGACATGTTTGACCCAAAGTCTCCAAAAAAGTCTAGGATATTGGAGAAACTTTTAGAAAACGTTTACAGGGATGTCAACGAAAATCAAAACACACTATATGGTTGTTAAAGGATGGCAGGATGGTTGTCAAAAGGGCATCTCAACAACATCTAAGGGACGGCTGAGATTATTTAGTTGAAACTTTTAGGGTATGTTGAGGGGGATTTTGAAGAGTGATTGGAGGGCAACCAGCCCCCCTTGTCCTTTAGAGATGTCCCCCGCCATCAACACTGATAGAAATTCTGAAAAGTAATTGTGTTCAAAGTCACGGTTGCAGCCGTAGCTACAACCTAGTAAATGACGAACCACAGCCCATAGTAACCAAAAATGTAGAAACACGTTTTAAAAAGGAAAAAAAAACTGGCAAAAGATAAAATATCGCCATTTCTAGCTGATTTATGAATGGTAACTATTGTCTCGATTAATCTTAATAATAAAATATTATGTCGACAACAAATTAATGAGAATTTCAAAAAATAGCCTGAACCCCCTGAAAAATGGCCTCAGATCAAAAGAAAAGTACAGCATTGGAATTGCAATGGCCAAAATCCAAACAAAGGAAACTTACTGTGCCCTGGCTTGAACAACAAGGAAAATCGCTTTTTTTTGCATGGATAGCACTGAAGTGTCCCTTTTTCTTTTTTTTTCTCCACCGCTAGCAGGACCATGGAATATCATAGAGCCGTTTAATGACTCATTATTAGAGGAATTTGCTACATCTGGGCAATTGTAATTGACAAAACACAATACTTCAAATAAAATTAAATTTTTGACAAAAACTGAATCTGCTGATTGGGATTTGATAAAATCTACCGTTAGAAGATATGTGACAACGGGCATCATAACGAATCACAAATAAAAGCAATGCAAAGCAAAATCCACGGTTAGAAGACAAGACATACGACAACGGGCATCAATAATCGACGCTCGGTTAGAAGACATGCGACAACGGGCATCACAACAAATCACATATGAAAATGATGCGCAACGAAATCTGCAGTTAGAAGAACAGACATTCGACAACGAGCATCAATAATTATGTGTAAGTGTGTATACTTAATACATATTATTTCTAGAAAACGGCTAGATAATTTTTCTGCAAACTGGCGCAATAACACGTTTTGACTTTAAAAGATGATGTAGATAGGTCACAACTTCGGAAAAATTCGTTTAGAGCCTCAATTTTGGAAAGACATTTTTCATATGAACATGAAAAATTTCACTATTTCTTAAAACGTCATGTGACGTTTAAGAAACGTCACATTTCTAGGCATTTCTTAACATTCTTCTGTATGTTTTATCTCGTGTCCAGAGATACCATGCCCCCAGATGCCCCAGGAATGTAAATTATACAACTTGGCCGTTTTTACATGCAGGATTTATCATTTGGAAAGGGGGGAATGCTTAATCCTTTGCGTGTCCAAAAAGTCTAAGCGTATCGAGCTGAAATTTCGGGAGTTGTTGAGAGTATTGAACTAAATCAAAAGACAATATGTGCATCCATGGTATCAAAAAGTTGTATCTGCAATACCTTAGGCCCGGGTAAAGATATTAAATTGAAACTTTCAGGGCTACTGCTTCTTTGACTGTAACTGCGGCTACTTATGACTGCGAGCAGTTGCAACACCACCTACTATTACTTGCGACGGCGACTACTTGCAACCATGGCTACTTGCGACATCGACTACGAATACTCACAACAGTGACAGCAACTATTTGAGAATACGAATACTTTTACTAGCGACTACTTTTTGGAAATTCTGAGCGAAAATACCCTAGGGGCAAGCTGGTTGTAAAAAATGACGCATCACTAATATCTCAGGAATGTCTGAAGGCATTAAGTTCAAACTTTCAGGGTATGTTCAGAAGGATGTTCAGCCCCTCCCCTACTTGTCCTGTGTAGATGCCTCCTCCCCAGCACTGATCGAAATTTTGAAAAAAACTTCTTTGTTCAAAATAATCAAAATGTCCAATAGTTTAAACTATTTTACAAATAGTTCCAACTAGGGTGAGTGAGGTGAGAAGAGCAGAGGGGGATTGAAGATGTTGCAGTTTTCGAGGCAGAATTATGTAAGAATTTTTAATCTGTTCCAATGTGGGCAAGTAGCTCTCCCCATCGGCATTTATTTATTTTTTTATAGCATATTAGATGATATGCATCGTTTCAACTTTAAGAAGGTGCAACATGCCAGCTCTTTCAACAAAAATGTTTTTGTGAAAAAGTGGGAAATTTTACAATGTGGCCTTGCCTTTGGGTCCAAACAGGCTATGCTTTCTCCCAAAAATATATTTATTGGGCCTTTTGGTCATTCTGAGTGAAATTGGCTAGCTCAAAATTTTAATTTGACACCGTGGAAGATGTCCAAGGGAAAAACGCATGGGAGAGGACTGGTTGCTTTCAGCTCCGTTTTAGTCCTTAAAAGGGGCATGCTAATTTTTAAATTACGATCAAATGAAACACATACCAGTTTTCTATGAACACCAATTCTATTCAAAATTGGCTGCAACTCAATGTACCTAAAATTTTACTCTTATTGTAAACAATTTGCCAACATGATTTGATTTCATTTCGTTCTTTGACATACACTTTTAAACCCTTTGCACACTACTGAAATACCCAAAACCTTTCAAGTTTAAAGTTCCAAAATATCCATTTCTAGAACATAAAGTTTCAGCTAAGCCGGGGTTTAATACTGAAACCTCACAACTTATAAACAACAACAACTCGAATTGATTGCACTGCGCGACCTCATTGAATCATTCTCAATACTGCGTATTTTGGATACTTTCTTAAGTATCCTTTTAAGTTCCTTAAGGTATCTTTTCTCAAGTTAAACATTTTATCGTCACTGCCAGAACAATAATTATATTAACCGTTTTAAAGTTTTATTTGAAAACTTTCTTTTAAAAACCTTTTTTACGATAACATCTTTCCACGCTTCAGTTTCATTTCAGATCTATTCTGTAGAATAGGGTCTTGCAGTTGAAAAAGTTTCATTTCAGATAAGTTGGGTCTTCTAACCCGACTAATCGATTTTCATACAAATCCCTCCTAATTCATTAACCTTTCTACTTGTATCGGCAAACTCGAACTGATTGGAGTCATTGAGCTTAGTGTATTATTTTCAACACTTTTATATTTAGGATATTTTCTTAATTTAGACATCCGATCAGGATTATTTAACAGATATGATAAATATCTTGATTGATTAAGAATAGATCTTTCGACATCTTTATTCTTTGGATAAGAAAATTCTTGAAGTGGCTCTAACACAGATATATTTTCTCGGAAGTAGTTGACAAATTCTTGGCTGCCACTTGCAAAAAGGATTTTTAATAAATGTATGGACTTCACAATGTGCCTGGGACACTTTTTGTCAGTTAAGCGTTTTACGATTGCGAAATAAAGGGGAACGGTAATATTGGAAAGTCTTATTAAATTGCGGATGGCGTCTTCTGAAGGTTCTGAATTTTCATTGCAGGTAATTTCACGGACTAACTTCTCAATCTCGGAGTAAGATGATAACTTGTTCTTTAATCTTCTGCGAATAGCTCTTAATGACATAATTTAAAACTTAAAATAGTAAGCTCAATATGTTTTGAAGTAAACATTATCAAAACAAAGTCCGGTTAGTAAGTTTCAGTTTGGTCAAAAATCGAACTGAAACTTTTTAGTTCGGTTTCTTAGCAAAAACATAAAGTTGAAATAGGAGATATTTTTGCCAGTTTTCGTTTCAGCATGAAACTCGGAGAGAAGACAAATCTTCTGATGTTTGATGATACCTTTCCCAATGAGGTGTGGAATATTACTTTATAAAATTTGTATGTGTCCGTAATACCCGGGTAGTCACTAGTCTGAAAGCATTGGCGTCCTGCTATTCAACGGGTAACAGTTTCTTCGAAGTATTTTTGTAATGAGATTAAGCTCACTTGGTTTTTGAATGCTCATGAGAACGTATGTATTTTTGTACCTCTAACCTAAAGGCAAGCGAGTTTGCCTCATGACAGAGATTACACGCAGTCATAAGATCGTGGTTTCAACGGTAGCTGCAATCTAGTAGAGAACGCAACATAGTAACCACATAAAAAATTAAAAACGCGTAAAAAAAAACCCGAGAAAAGATTACCTAGCTGATTCAGGAGTGGATAACTATTATCTCGATTAGTCTTAATAGTAAAATGTTATTTTGAAAATAAATTTAAGGTAACTTTGAAAAATAGCCCGAAACCCGTAAAAATGGCGTTGGATCGAAACAAAAGTGAACCATTGGCATTGCTTTGGCCGAAAACCCCAATCAGGAAACTTGCAGTCCCCTGACTTGAACAACCAGAGAAATCACTTTTTTGATGGGTAACAGCTGCAAGCTCTTGTTTTTCTTTTTTCATCCTCCGCTGCTATCAGCGCACTGGAACATCGTAGAGAGCTGTTTAAGGGCTCATTTTAAAGGAAACTGCTGAATCTAAGTGCTTTTGTAATTAATAAAACACAATATTTAAAATAAACAAATTTTACGATAAATGGTATCTTCGTTAATGATGTCATAATCGTCGGTTGCAAAATTAAATGACGGTAAAAGTAAAAACTATATAAATGCAACGGTTATTTGACAAAAACTGCACCTTCGTGCACAAGATGATGTTATATTGGATATGACGTCATATTTTTTTAGCAATCTGCTGCCTATCCTATCCTGTACGTTAATTATATATACTGATAATTACGTCAAGTTTCACTAAAAGGTGAAATTTTTTATAAATAGTCCGATAAGTATACCCCGTTTTATTTCATTGCAAGGGATTGGGTTTTTTTTTGGGGGGGGGGTTGTCATAGAAATCATAATTACATTTGAAGGGAGAGGGAAAACTTTGTTTATTAGGTCTCAAAAGAAAGTTTAAGCTAATTTGTATCTCTTTTGTATGCTTGTAGCCCAACAGTCTTTGACTAGTATATATGATCAATAATATGCACCAAGAGTGCCACCGAGAAATTTTTCAGACGGATGAGGGGGTTTTAGCTACTTGAATTGCAACATCAGACGCGTATTATTATTTTTTGGAGGAGGGGCGTCAGGTTACTTATATTTGTATTTGAGGGAAGGCGGCAAACTGTTTCTCTGGTCTCACAAAAAAAGTATACGCTATTTTTTTCTCTTTTGCATCACTGTCATCCGAGAGGGAGAAGAAAGTACTATCAGGAGTTTCGCTTTTCCAAATTTAAATGGGGATATTTCTCATTTTACTCTTCCGATGAATTTTCTAAAGGCTTTCTTGATTCCTAGCAGAGAAAGATGATAACTACACTATTAACGTTGTTACAATATCAGAATACCCTATAACCTCTATTAAAAAATCAGGGTAGCCAGGGGGAATGATATGACCCCTCATCGTCCCTAGGAAAGGGGCTGTGTAACTTACGCAATTTGGCCATTATTTACGCACAGTATTTGCTATAGGGAAATATACGAAAATTTTCGGGAGGGGCGGGGGTCTGTGGTGGGATTTTCTCCATAGGGAGGAAAGTTTCCAAGGAGAATTCTTCGAGGGAAAATATCATACATGGGGGGGGGGGGGGATTTCCCGGCATGATTTGAAAAGCCTTCAGAAACTAGATTAAGAAGCAAGTTACTTCAACTGAAAGTAAGTAGCAGCATTAAAACTTAAAAAGAACGGAAATTGATCCGCATATGAGGGGGGCTACCCCTTCCTCATCGGTCCCTCTTTACACTGCTTAAGTTTGACTTTCTGTCCAAATTGTTTAAAAGCGACTCCTGAAACACAAGGGCCGTAAATTTGAATGATTGAATGATTTTCTCCATAGGGAGGAAAGTTTCCAAGGAGAATTCTTCGAGGGAAAATATCATACATGGGGGGGGGGGATTTCCCGACATTATTTGAAAAGCCTTCAGAAACTAGATTCAGAAGCAAGTTACTTCAACTGAAAGTAAGTAGCAGCATTAAAACTTAAAAAGAACGGAAATTGATCCGCATATGGGGGGGGGGCTACCCCTTCCTCATCCGTCCCTCTTTACACTGCTTAAGTTTGACTTTCTGTCCAAATTATTTAAAAGCGACTCCTGAAACACAAGGGCCGTAAATTTGAATGATAAGCATTTTTAAAGAACTTTAAGACTTGAGCGGAAAGAACGAGGAATCAGGATGGGGCCCACCCCCTTATATACGGAATAATTTCTGTTCTTTTTTTAAGTTTCAGTTGAAAAACTTGTCTTTTTTGTTGAATTTGGAGTAGAAACGGGCTGGGTCTTAACTTGGTACACATAATTCGAACGGAGGCAGACTATTTAAATACCAAATACTGTCACTTCAAAAAAAAAAAAAAAAAAAAAAAAGAGCCGAAGACCCGAGTTGCCAAGCAAAGGGAATAAAACTCAAGAAAAGCCAGTTCTTCTGCAAATAATTTTATATTTGAAACCTGGAAAACCAAGCTTCAAATGATGCTTTCAGAAAGAGTAATTTGTAGGTAAAATATATCAGATTTGGTTTATCTGCAGTATAATTCTGAAAATACAACAATGCTTACGAGTAGAAATAATACGATATATAGAAAACAGAATAAATAGAAATAATCTTGCCAATACATTAATTTCTTCTTTAACAAATGTAAAAAAGTGTCCAAAAAATAGTGAAGTCAGCACTACGCATTGAAATTTTCCTTCCTTGCTACAATATTTGTCACCGGCTTTGAAAGCTGCAACTAAACAAAACAAATAATTAATGTGATGCACAAAAGTTGACATCCTGAAGCACGTGAAAAGGCAATAAATAGCCACTATAAATTAATCAATAATTAATTAATAAATAAATAGCTATAAGTTAATTAATTGATTAATAAATAAATTAAGTGAACAAATAATTACTATACTGCACAAAAGTTGACATCGTGAATTACGTAAAAAATAAATAAATAGTCGCTATAAGCTAGTCATAATTACTTAATAAATAAATTACTATAAATTAATTAACTGATTAGTAAATAAATTAAGTAAACAAATAATTAATATGCTGCATAAAAGTTTACATCGTGAAGTACGTAAAAAGCAACAAATAGCTACTATAAATTAATCAATGATTATCAAATAAATAAATTACAATAAATTAATTAACTGATTAATAAATAAATTAAGTAAGCAAATAATTACTATGCTGCCCAAAAGTTGACATCGTGATATATAAAAAAAAAAAAAAAATAAATAGTACACTGTAAAATAATTTATTATCATTTAATAAATAAGTTACAACATATTAATTAACTGATTAATAAACAAATTAAGTAAATAAACCATCACTATGCTGAGCACTATCAGAGGGGTAATAACTATACTTACAGATAGCCAAATGAGTAGAAATTTATTGGACGTGACAACGCCTTTTTGACACGGATGATTACAGTAATAAGATTAAGTAATAATATTCTAGTCGCATAAATACTACATTTCTACTATCAGTAATACTGTTATCAGTATAGTATCATCTATAGATCGATATATCTATCGATCTATCGGTATGGCCTGTTATCGATCGATCGGTATGTTATCATCGACAAAGTGATAAATACTTTTACCGATCGTCGAAATCTATTATCACCAGAAAAGCAAAAATCGTAAGTAAAAACCATAGACGTATTATTAAATATTATATTATAAATAGACGTAATATTAATTTAAAATTATAGATATATGTCAAAAACTAATGAGAAATAGTTAAGTACCGTTAAGGTAGTGAATAAGGAGTACAATTCTTTGAATTATTATTAAAGTTGTACGGGAAATCTGAGATAAATTTTTATACGTTCTTCTCATTGTGTTAAAAAAATAACAGAATCCACTCCTATTTCCTGTATTAAAAATTGTACGCCGGATATTCAGGACCAAAAGGCGACTTTTCCGTCACGTGTGTTTAAAAAAGAAAAGAAGAAAGTATTACATTTTAAAACAGAGTTCACGGAATAATTAAACAGTTGACTTTTAGGAATATTTTATTGACATTATATTTTATTGACATTATATTTTATGAATATTTTATTGACATTATAAGAAAGATAGAGCACATCTATAACAAGTCAGACAAGTTTCATAACATTAGAGAAGTTGTCAGGACTTCCTGGAAGGCAATTGCAGTGTTCATATCAAGAAATGGATATGGCTCCATGACAGGGTTAGATTTTTCTTTTGATTTTTTTGTGGTTTCATATGCATTCAATTGACATTTGTTCTAGCTAGTACTGTTTTGTTCATGGCCTGTCTTACCAGGGATGATTTTCACTGAAACATGTCATTTTCTTGAGACTGCTTGAAAGATCTAAAATTAACTATGGCTTAGTATTTTAGCCACAGCCCCATCCCATCTCAGTTTACCTTACTAATTGCGTTTTTACCTTACTAGTTGCCACTAATTGCGCAAGTCATAGTTAAAAAACATGATTTAAATATACTAGGCTAGGTTATAGAGGCTAGGATTTTTACCCCGAATTATAGATAATTCATGGCACCTCCTATTGCCTAATTATTAAGCTATGCTAAAATATAAATTTTGCATAAACTTAAATCTATAGCTATTTTATTTCCTAACCATACTCTGTCTTAGGACTATAGAAATTATAGGCCTAGGCCAAATAGGTAAAAGATCCTAAACTTACAATTAGTTCAGGGGGGGGGTAATGAGGGAGAGGTTTATAAAAACAATTTTACACAACGCATTAAACATTTGAATATATACATTTTTGTAACAAGTCAGACAATTTTTTTGGGAGGGGGGGGTCAAACCCCTGTATCCCCCTGGATACCAGCTTTTTTGCTAGTACCTTATCATGGCTGAACATTTCACTATCTTGTCTTCAATTGTCGAAATTTGGCAATCAAGCGACTTCATCCTCCCTATTTGGAAAGATTGAGAAACTTAAGAAAAAGGCCAAAAATTGTTAAAACAGTTCCTTGTTAAATATCTTATTTTAATGTTATGAGAAGTGAGACACACAAGACAGAAAGTTCCTTGTACGTTAGAAACAAGAAAAAAGGATGGTACATTATACAGGTTTATTTTATTTAAAATGTGCAATTTTATGTTTTATTGCTCAGTTGAAGCAAAGAAAGTATAAATTATAGATTGAAGAGGGTAGTCAATTTCTAAACTTGTTCCAAAAACGATTGTATATTATAAGATAGTGTGTACTATATAGTATTTAAATACTGTATATTTATATAATATTGCATGTTGTAAATATATGGGTACAGTCATGGGCGCCCTTAAGCTGAATTTCAGGGGGGCTTACCTGTTCTAATTGATTCTTCTAATACTGTATAATAGAAATCTTAAAGCAAAAATATAAAACTGTAAGGCAGCGTCATTCAGCCACGGGGAGGGGGTCTGGAGACCCCCCCCCCCATATGGGCGCCCATGAGTACAGTATTATTATACATTGTATATTATACTATTGTTATTTAGAATATCGATTACCATATCTTTCCTAATAATATAATATCATATAAAGCCCCGCATGAAAACAACAAGGATAGAGGTTCAATCTCTGTTGTCACAAGGAACATGCAATCACGTAATAACGTAGCTATGACAAGGTTAGTAGATTTCTTATTCATGTTTATTTTTTTTATTCTTTTCTTTTTCCCCTACTCCGTCTGATCATATTACGTGAGTGGGTTTTCAATAAATAAATGAATATATTAAGGTATCGCTTATATAATTATATATCTTTTATTATTATATTGTGTATTATATTTACCTTTAACATCCCGTTGCTATAACATACAAAGGTCGTGTTCACACCTTGGAGACAATCACAAAACCGTTTGCTAAGCTCTTATGAAAGGGATCAAAGGGGCAAAATCGTGCTGATCCTTCCTTTAAAAACAGCGCAGAAAACGTTTTTCGCAATTTTCATAGAAATATAAAAACGTCAGATATGACCTTCAGATTAAACGCAGAAGATCTGTATGTTTTTATCACAGGGAGGTTATTTCTACATTTTATTTTGCTGTATCTTGCACGGTGTTACCACAAAGAGGAATTATTATTATTATTTATTGAAAACCCGTCTTCAAACAAAAAGAAAATGAAGGATCAATGAAAATAAAACAACAAAAGCAAAAGAACAGTATATAGCTCTGACAATGTAACTAATGTAGAAAGAGTTGGGTCCAAGCATGTTTTGAAATCTTTGGGTTCTGTTTCATTGTCACTGGCGTTTGTAACACACGATAGTTTGATTTTTGCTTTCTTTTCAGCTGAAAAGTATTTCCAAATGTCAGAATATCTCAACTATAGTTGAATAATTTGAAACGTAGCTATCGCAAAACTTTCTTTTAGACTTTTAGATCAAACACAGAAGATCTGTGTTTGATTTTATCGACAGGAAAGTTCTTTCTGCATTTTGTTCAGCTGTGTTGCCAAGGCGGGGAATTATTTGTTATTAGTCGCTATTGCCGTTTGTAACACACTCTTAGTTTCATTTTTGCTTTCTTTTCCCCCGAAATACATTTCCGAATGTTTAACTATAATATCTCAACTACAGTTGAATAATTTGAGAGTCTTAAGTAGACATTATCACAAAATTGACGTTATAAATTTATTTACCTGTAATCTCACTTTATTGCAAAAAAAAAAAAAAACAAGCAAAAACAAGTATATGTCTTGTTTTTGCGTCAGATTACATGTAATACTGTAATCTGACGTTATTGCAAAATTTTCCTATTTCTACATACTTTTGTCTTTTCATTTACTTCTTATATATTTGACCCAGATTTCTAGCCTTTTTAGTCATCTCTAGCTTTTTTATTTCTATTTTTACGTGAAAACAAGCCCAAAACAAGTATCTTACATTATGTAAGGTTTTTCTGAAAATTTAGTTCCTTTTTAAGAAGAGTTGCATAGTTGCCTGTAATTTTTTTCACATAATTTTTCTACTTTAATACTTTTTGTTATACATTTTTTGAAATATTTATTTTCTTTTTTGTATAAAAACAAAACACAGAATATTTTTTAATAATTTTGAACTGGAATCTTGAGTACTAGCAACAAACTTAGTCTGCCATAGGCACAAGTCCATTTCCTTTTATTATGTTTAATTTTCTACCATATTTTATTGTACTTCTACCGATTGAAAACACATGAGAAATTAAGATGTCTAAATGATGTTTTTACGGCGTCCTGTATACCTGCTTAGGATTCGTTCCCCTTTTTCAATAGTTTTCATATGACTCACCCAATTGCACGGTTTTGATTCCTACAAAGACATTTCCGAGAAAAGCTGATAGGGAAGTCAAATAACTTTTCTGTTTGAAAAATTAGACCCCTCCCCTTCTTCTTATCCCGTAAACAAGTTTTTAAGAAAAATCTGGTATAATAATCAAAATCGGTATTTTAAAGAGATATTAAAACACATAAAAACCTATTCTAGTAATTATTGAAATCTTGATTATCAGTACCAGACTTGGTTTTTCAGTCTCAAAATCTACTAATTTAATATTTGTAATTTACTTTTCATAGTTTTAATATGACTCATCCATTTTTGCTGACATGACTGATTCTCCTCCTCCTCTCTTTCAGGACTCTTTTACAAAATTTATACTACCGTTCAACCATTTTCTATTGTTTTAACGACCCCCCCCCCCTCTGCATGGCCGTTTACAAGAACAGCTGACATGGCAATTTAAGTACTTTTACAGTTTTGAAAAATAAGCTACACGCCCATAACAACATTATTAAGAAAGGCTTATATGGTAATTTAAATCAATGCTTCAATAGCATTTCAATTTCAATTTTTCATTCAAATTTAAATCAATTGCAACCGTGAAGACATATGAAAACACTCAAAATCCAGACTTGGTACTCAACGTCTAAAATCTTGATTTGGGGTTTCGACCGATTTTCCATAGTTTTAATATGAATACTATTTTGACCAAATCCTCCCCCCACCCCCACCCCATAAAGACAGTTTCAAAAACGTTGATACAGCCATCAAACCGATTTGGCTTTTTTTAAAATCCCTTTTTCCTCGTAAGAACATTTTCAAGAGAAGAAGATTAGATATTTCGACCACTTTTACTGTTTTGAAGGACTTGCCTCCCGTCCTTCCCTAAGAGAGAGTATTAAAAGAAAGCTACTTACTTAAAGTATATACCAGCAGTTACTCTTGCTATACAATGGACATAAATCACCAGCAGCTCATGTCATTTACCTTGGAGTTGGACTATATGCTTTTTCTAAACGTATTGTGAGTAAAATAGTAATAGGATTTATAGTTTTTTAAAAATACATTTATTTTAAGTAACACTCAAAACCCGGACTTGGTATTCAACGTCTAAGATCTTGATTTGGGGTTTCGACCAACTTTTCATTGTCTTAATATGAATACTATTTTGATTGTTTTGACCAAATCCTCCTCCCCCTCATGGGCGCCCATATGGGGGGGGGGGGGAAGGGGCTGTTGCCCCCCCTGGCTAAATGATGCTGCCTTATTTTTATATTTTTGTTCTGAGATTTCTATTATATAGCATTAAAAGTAGCAATTAGACGTAGTTTGCCCCCCCCTGGAATTCAGCTTATGGGCGCCCATGCTCCCCCTCCCCATAGACACTTTCAAAAAAAGCTGATACAGCAATTCAACCTATTTGACTTTTTCGACAATCCCTTTTTCCTCCTAATAACGTTTTCAAGAAAAGAATATTAGATATTTCGACCGCTTCTACTGTTTTGAAGAACTTGCCTCCCCTCCTCCCCCATAAAAGTATATAAAAGAAAGATGATTTGTAAATCAAATTAGTAATCTGTGATCACACTAACACATATAAAAACCTACCTTAGCAACAGTGGGAATCTTGATTAGCGGTACCAAGCTTGGTCTACCATGGGCACACTGGAAGGGAAGCTTTTGGGCTGACAAGAGTCTCATCAACTGCAAACATGAGTCTCGTGACATCTTGCGACCAAATCGAACTGAGCCTGCAAAAGAAGAAGCTGAAGAAAAAACTATGAGAACCTGCAAAAAAGGGAAGTTGAAGAAGACAAACCTATTGAACCTGCAATCAAGAAGTTGAGCAGAAATCAAACTGAACGTGAACACAAACAGGTTACCATTTGACAGTAGTTCACGAGCAAAGAAAAAAAAACATAATTATATAAAATCAAGAGTTTATGTGTTTTGTTTTGAGCAAATTTCGAATAATTTTCCAACAATTGCTGTTTAAAGTTAGTAAACCATACGAAAAATAATGAAAGATGCTGAGTTTTAGATCGATGGCAATCAAAAAGATTCCTACCAGTTTCTCAGTTTGAGATTAGTAGACCTCATGGAAATTATGGAAAATGATCATGTATGTTGAGCTCTGAATCTTAGCAAAATAAACGAAACTACTCATAGTTTCCAAATCTAGAGCAGTGACGAGACTAGGGCCAATTGCAGCATTTTTGTATGTAATTCAAAACTGTAGACTCTCATAAAGTTTGCTAGCAATTGACATAGACACCTAAATTTAGAAGACGTTAAAACCTACAAAAAAGTAATAATACTCTCAAAATGACACACATAGGGATACGGGGAAACAGTTATCATGGCTTTGTAACTTATTTGTCTGAAAGGTCTATCAGTATTGACCCTAAGCTTCAATTTTAATTCCGTGTTGATTTCGGTGTCCCTCTAGGGTCTATCTTAGGACCTATTTTATTCCTTATATGTAATAATACTCTCCAAAATGGAACACATAGGAATACGGGGAAACAGTTATCATTGGCTTGGAACTTATCTATTTGAAAGGTCAATCAGTATTGACCCTAAACTTCAAGATCAATTCCGTGTTGATTTTAGTGTCCCTCAAGGGTCAATCCTAGGATCTGTTTTATTCCTTATATTCGTCAATGACCTTCTCACAGCTGTAGCCTAACCAACCAAACAAAATTGCTGTAGTATTTGTGATCACAATTTTGTCCCACCTCGTGAGGCAGCTCAGGACCTAGTGCTATTGGCATTTGCAGATGATAGTACTCTTGGGTGTTCAAGAATTTAGGAATCTTCGCTTATCATGAACAGGTATTCTGTTTACATATTTATCATGAACATGTAAATCTAGTTTACATATCTATTCCAGATCAGGTACTCCTTGTCCTTCGGTTCAAACTATTTACCACCCATAGTGATATAACTCGTCCCCCTGATAGACATGTTCAATTCTTGGGTATTTTATTGGACGAAAAACTTTCTTTTAGAAATCACTGTGTGGACGAAAAACTTTCTTTTAGAGATCACTGTGCTCTTGTCGACTTAAGCTCTCCGAAAACCTAGGAGCTCTCCTTCAAAATGTTTAGGGAACTTTGGCCCCACTCCTGTTTGTTGTAACTTCTGTTCTTTTTGGATCTCATTTATTTAGTGATATTGATTATTATTATATTATTATATTTTATTATTTATTGTATTACATTATTACTCCAATTATTGTTTTATCATTATTTTATTTAATATAATAAAATAATGTATATCATTATATATTTATTATTTTATTATTATATATTGTTATGTTATATTATTATAATGTACTATTATAATTATTTATTCTATTATTTTATTTTATTTAGAGATTAATGATAGCTTAGTGATTCATCTTTTAGTTTAAATCATTGGTTTACTTTATTTCTGCTCATCTTTAGTTTGGATATTTGTTTGTTTGGAACTTCTTTTTCACACGTCAGTTCATTCCCCCCCCCCCCAAAAAAAATAAATAAAATAAAAAATAGACAAAGACGATGACTCACACGGAAGCTTCGTCGTTGTTTCCCTGGTTCAATAATAAAGGTCCTCTTTCACTACTTCTCTATTCAAGATTCTATCTCTCTTTTTTTACCCTCCCTGTTTTCAAAATTCTCTTTTTTTACCTCTTTTCTCTTTATTCCTTCTTTTACCCTCCCAGTTTTCAAAATACATAAGAGAGCAACTAAATCAGTGTCTGAGGTGACAGATTAGCTCAGCATTAATTTATAGGACGGTCAATTCGCCTACATTGTTAATTCCTCTTATTTCATTCTTATGTATTCTTATGAACTGCTCCCTGACTCCTTCAAGCAATTATCTTTTTGATTCTGAACTACGAAAGCAATCTTGTGTTTTCTTTTGTCTCAGAAACGACACGGATACTTTCATTCATAAAACTAAAACCATAAGATCAGATTTTAATCCAGTTTTATGTAGTGCCTTCATATGAAATTTCATACCTATAAAAATTCGGCTTTGTCGTTCTCATGGACATTTTAAAAAAGAGCTAATTGACCACCTCCTATGCCCTGAGAGTCAGTTTTTTCCTCCATTCTCGCTTTCCCCTCTATTTTTCCTTTTCAATTTGTTTAATCCACTTATTTTAATTGGTAGGGTATTTTTTGTTTTTGTTGTTAATATTTTTTCTTTTTCTTCTTCTTCTTGCCCTTTTGTTTGATTTTAGTGCTATTATTTAATGTAATAATTAGTCTCCCACTCTCAAAGGCCAAAGAGCCTTTTTGGGGATCTAAAGCATTTTTAATTTTTTCTCTTTTATTTAAATAAATGAATTGATTGATTAATATTCATGAAAAATATTGCAATTATCGCATAAAGATATATCAAACCATCGTTTTTCTCTATTTTTTTTGTGGGGGGGGGGAATGAACTGACCTGTAAAAAGAAGTTAAGAAGTTACCATTTAACAAAAATCCTAAGTATAGATGAGCAGAAATAAAGTAAAGCAATGATTCAAACTGAAGATGGGTCACTAAGCTATCATTAACCTCTAAATATAATAACATAAAAGAATAAATAATTATAATAATATATTTAATAATATAACATAATAATATACAATAATAAAATAATCAATATATAATGATATACATTATTTGATTGTATTAAATAAAATTATGATAAAACAATAATTGAATTAATAATATAATACTACTACTACTACTACTACTACTAACTCATCGAAGCACCAAGCCACCTGAGGCCAACTCAGCTACGCACGCTCCTCCTCCATCCCAATCTATTCAAAGCCTCCCTTTTCACCCCCTCCCACGAAGTTCCATTTCCTTTAAATCTTTCTTTATGACGTCCTCCCACACCAGACGATGACGACCTGCTTTCCATTTAGCCCTAGACGGTTTGGCAAAAAGAACAATCTTCGGCAATCTGTCATCCTTTATCCGCACAGCGTGCTCTAGCCACCTCAATCCTTCTTTCATTATTGCCCAAGAGAGCGGTATTGAACCACATTTATCGTAAAAAAAATGTAGTATAATAAATGATAAAATATAATAATAATCACTATCACTAAATAAATGAGATCCAAAAAGAAGAAACGTTACAACAAACAAGAGTGGGACCAACACTCCCTAAACATTTTGAAGGTCTGAGCGTCATTCGCACTTTACTGAAAACAATATAAATTTCTATTTTTTTTCTTTTATAAATATATTTCTTTTTTTTCTTTTATAACGTTAATAAATCTGAAATGGCTGAGTCTTCAAAGCATGAATATCGTTATATATTAAAAAGTCAGTTATTTTTATTAGCTCTTCTCAGTAGTCCCGGTTAATATGATGCTTCTCTTTGTTTATTTACTAATGTTAAGAAAAATAAATCACATTGTCAAAACAGCAGCAACGTTCTGGCTTTTAGAAGGCCAAAGGAATTTTAGCCCTAATCCTGTTTCCTCAATCCCTAATCCTGTGGAAAGCAACATTCACACTAGGTCAAAGAGGGGATGAAAAGCACAAGCTCACCGTGACAAGCCATTGAGGCCAGTGCAGATACTACTGTAGATGGAATAAACTCAGATCTTAATGGTGTATCTATAGCTTCATTTATCGTATCTGACACAAGCTGCTGCAACTGATCTCTTGTCTGCAAATAAAAAAAAAATTAGCACAGCTAAACTATTTCATACACCATACTGTTAAAATATACCAAATGACAAAAAAAACT
Source organism: Artemia sp. Qi Xiang Cuo (assembly GCF_049724085.1). Lineage (NCBI taxonomy): Eukaryota > Metazoa > Arthropoda > Branchiopoda > Anostraca > Artemiidae > Artemia > Artemia sp. Qi Xiang Cuo. Next base: position 41,639,632 of record NC_142814.1, on the reverse strand, counting down.
ATACAAAATGATTTTAAATTTACAGGTTTAAGAATAAATTAATAGCTAAACGTTTCAAAAATCTAGAAAAAAAACATCCTTAAAATAAAATCGGGAACATGGACAGAACAAAAAAGCAGAGAGAGGGAAAGCCATAGTCAGACATCTTTCTAAAAACCTGAATTCTGTGGGAAAGATTTAAAATCCTGTCAATCAAGTAGCTTCTTTGCACATAACAAGCCATATGCGCTAAAGCAAACTTTACATAGATTCCTGAAAAAATACATCAACAGGGGAGATCGCCCTGTGAGGGAGATTCATGTTTAGGTGTGGAGGTCTTGCTAGACTAATGTCAATGCCGCTTAAAGACTTCCACCAATGCGTTGAAAGCCTAGAAACTAGTGGATTGAAGTGATATTTGTATCAAATATCCTCTAACTGGATTTCCACTTTTTTTTACAGAAAAGAAGTAATAATAATTATTGGGGGGGGGGGCTTCCTGAATAATCTTTCTATTTAATAATTATTTCTAGGTAGAAATATCTTTAATGTTTAGATTATTTTACTAAGGCATTGTCTTATATAAATAAACATTGTTCAGTACCTTCTTAGACAAATATTTATAGTAAATTCAGTGGAAATGTGCTTCCACCTGGAAAACATTACTATATACTTTTTTCTACGATAAAGACGAGTCTAGCTGACCCCCATACTGTTAAAAATCAGAATCAGACCCCCGTGCCGTCAATAATATATAAGTGAAAGATATGTTCGATAAGGGAAAATAGATAAATTCGTCACATATTTATAGTAAAATTTAGCTGTATAAGTGACTTTAGATACAATACAAAATAAAGATATATTTAATAAGTGAAAGGCTGATAGAAAACTGCAAAAAAGCCAGAGATGGTTTTAGTGAGGGATGACAGAGTAAGGGTAAGAGGGCACTTACCCTTTACAAAATTTAAATAACCTATCTAACAGACATAATTACTTTGTAATTTTTTTTATTTTATTTTTATTAAAATAAAGTAGAGGATGCAGTTAATAAATAATAAATACAAATAATTAATAAATTATTAATTAATAAAATAAAAATAAATTAAAGAGAAAAGTAACTAAATAACGATAATTAAAATAACCACTAATAATTAAACAATTAAAATAACAAATTAAAAATAGCTGACAAATAAATTTTTGATTAATTAATAAATTAAAAATAATTATGTTAATAAATGAAATTTATGTTAAAATTTGGCCAGAAAATTTTGTGGGAAACAGGGGGGGGGGGGCACTAATCAAGATTTTGCATGGGGCACAAGAGAGGCCAGAACTGCTACTGGGAAAAGTATACCTTATATACCGATCGACACAGAAAACTTACCGGAAAAACTATTATCTTGAAAGACAAAAAAAAATCGCCGAAAAGGCCACTCAACTTCCTGACACATAGATGCAATTACTGAATAAAGGACCCAGTACTAGTCAAAGACATAATAATCATCGAAAAATCCCTGATGTATTGAGACTCAGATAAACTTAATGAGATAAAATACCTGGTACTTCTTCCTGAGTAGAAAACATAGCGGGACAGATGCTATTTCAAGGCCAGTTGCAATATTCTTAAAATTTACACCACATTTCTGCAAGAGGTCAACTTTGGTACCTACACTTTTCTTTTTTTCTTCACAGAGAGGTAGGATTAACGGCTGATTCAACAGAGAATGCATAACGATTCCATTTGGCTGAATATGCTCTAAACGACAAGTCTTCAATTAGTCTATAATTTATATATAGTCTATAATAAGACTATAACTAGTCTAAACGACAAGACTATAATTAGACTATAATAGGGGAGATATAAACCCCTAGGGGGCGTGTGGACAAGAAAATCGCTGAAAAACTCACCCATTTCCAACTTGGTTTATCCCAGTACATACATCCAGGGGTGTCCCGAGACTTATTTCATTGGGGGGGGGGATCTTCGTAAATTTTTCTGAATTGCGACCTGATTTATGCCGAATTTTCTGTAGAAATCAAGGATTTTGCTAAATTTCGGGCAATTTTGCAAAATTGCTCGAAATACCAAACCGTTGGAGGGGCGGCGCCCACATCCCCTCCCCCCCCTCGGGACGCCTCTGCATACATCAGTGAGTTTTTAATCTGTAAACTTAAAATCAAGCTTGAAAAAGAATAAATATTATTATCGATTTGTTAAGATGTATGAAAACAGTAAGATGGCAGTCCTATCCCTGATTAAAAAAAAAACAAGTTTTTTAACTGCAAGTAAGGAACGACGTTAAAACTCAAAACGAACAGAAATTATTCCGTATATGAAAGGGGCTGTCCCCTCCTCAACGCCTCGCTCTTTACGCTAAAGTTTTTCATTGTTAAAAAAAAAATTTAGTTGTGAGAAAGTCAAACTTTAGTGTAAAGAGCGAGGCGTTGAGGAGGGGACAGCCCCTTTCATATACGGAATAATTTCTGTTCGTTTTAATTTTTAACGTCGTTCATTACTTTCAGTTAAAAAAACTTGTTTTTTTTTATTGTTGAACATTTTTGAATAAATGCAGGTTTTGATCTTGGCTCTCCGTACATGAATAATTAAAACAAAATTTTCATATTAATTTACTTTTATTTGGTTAAATGGCTTTCTCGAAACTTGTTTAATTTTATTTACGAACGTTTTTATTAGTAATAAATATACGTAACTTACGAATTAACTTACGTGACGAACTTCTATATTCATATATTTTTAATACGTATCTTAGGGGGTTCGCCCCCTAGTCGATACCTTGCTCTTTAAGCGAAAGTTCAAATTTTGCTCCAATTCTTTAAAAATGACCGCTTAATCACAAAGGCTGTTAATTAGAATAAATAGCTCTTAGGCCCGCGTCCCCTTCATAGCAATGTCCCTTCCCCCATGAAAATTTCCTTCATTGAAATATCCTCCCATATAACCCCCGAACCCCCCCCCCCCCACTACCAGGAAAAATCTCCCCTGAAAACGTCTGTATACTTCCCAATAACCAATACTACATGTTAACATTGGGTAAAGTTCATAACTTTCAGCCCTCCCCCCGGGAACTTCGGAGGATTAAGTCATCCTAAAAGACATACTTATAATATTTTCGAACATGCTGATCAAAATGGCTATCTCAAAATTTTGATTAGGTGACTTTGGGAAAAAATGAGCTTGGGAGGGGCCTAGTTGCCCTCCATTTTTTTGGTCACTTAAAAAGGGCACTAAAACTTTTAATTTCCATTCCAATGAGCCCTCCCACGATATTCTAGGACCACTGGGTCGATACGATCACCCCTGGGAAAAAAAGAACAAAAAAAAAACAAACAAATAAACACACACCCGTGATCTTTCTTCTGGCAAAAAATGCAAAATTCTACATTTTTGTAGATAGGAGCTTGAAAACTCTACAGTAGGGGTAGGGGTCTCTGATACGCGGAATATGATGGTGTGATTTTCGTTAAGTTTCTATAACTTTTAGGGGGCCTTTCCCCCTTTTTTCGAAAATAAGCCAAATTTTCTCAGGCGCGTAACTTTTGATGGGTAGGTTTAAACTTAATGAAACTTATATATTTGAAATTAGTATTAAAATCTGATTCTTTTGATGTATCTATTTGCATCAAAATACCGTTTTCTAGAGCTTCGGTTACCATTGAGCCGGGTCACTCCTTACTTACAGTTCGCTACCACGAACTGTTTGATTATTCCGGATATGAAAGGGGTTGTCCCCTCCTCAACGCCTCGCTGTTTACGCTAAAGTTTGACTCTGTCTCACAACTTTATTTTTTAAAATAATAAAAAACTTTAGCGTAAAGACTGAGGCGTTGAGGAGGGGACAGCCCCCTTCATATACGGAATAATTTATGTTCGTTTTAAGTTTTAACGTCGTTTCTTACTTTTAGTTAAAAAAAAAACCTGTTTTTTTTTATTTCATTTGTGGATGTTTTTTGATCAATGCAGGTTTCAATTTTGGCTCAAATTGCACGAATAATTAAAAAAATTGAATATTAATTTTACTTTTATTTGGTTAAATGGCTTTCTCGAAACTTGTGGAACTTTATTTACAAACGTTTTTATTAGTAATAAATATACGTAAATTACGAATTAACTTACGTAACGAACTTCTATATTCATATATTTTTAATACGTATATTAGGGGGTTTGCCCCCTAGTCAATACCTTGCTCTTTAAGCTAAAGTTCGAATTTTGTTCCAGTTCTTTAAAATGACCCCTTAATCACAAAGGCCGTTAATCAGAATAAATAGCTCTTATGAAAGTACTAAAAAATCTTTGGCTTAAAGAGCGAGGCATTGACTAGAAGGAGAACCCAATCATATAGCTAATATTTTTTTGTTCGTTTTAAGTTTTGATGTTGCTCCTTACTTTCAGTTGAAAAACTTGTTTTTTTATATTTAATTTCTGATTTTTTAAAAAATAATGATGGGAAATCCGACGCCCCCTTCATAGCAATATCCCTTCCCCCATGAAAACTTCCTTCATGAAAAGATCCTCCCATTGGGAGGATCATTGTGAACATTGGGGGGATCCCATTATGAACATTGGGTAAAGTTCATAACTTTCAGCCCTCCCTCTGGGGGATTCGAGGGATTAAGTCATCCTAAAAGACATAGTTATCATATTTTCGACCCTACTAAACAAAATGGCTATCTCAAATTTTGATCGGGTGACTTTGGGAGAAAACGAGCCTGGGAGGGGGCCTAATTACCCTCCATTTTTGTTGGTCACTTAAAAAGGGCACTAGAACTTTTAATTTTCGTTCCAATGAGCCCTCCCACAATATTCTAGGACCACTGGGTCGATACGATCACCCCTGGGAAAAATAACAAAAAAAACAACAAAAAAACAAATAAACACGCATCAATGATCTTTCTACTGGCAAAAAATGGAAAATTCCACATTTCTGTAGATAGGAGCTTGAAACATCTACAGTGGGGTTCTCTGATACGCTGAATATGATGGTGTGATTTTCATTAAGTTTCTATAACTTTTAAGGGGTCTTTCCCCCTTTTTTCGAAAATCAGCCAAATTTTCTCAGGCGTGTAACTTTTGATAGGTAAGATTAAACTTGATAAAACTTATGTATTTGAAATCAGAATAAAAATCTGATTCCTTTGATGTATCTATTGGTATCAAAATTCCGTTTTTTAGAGTTTCGGTTACTATTGAGCCGGGTCGCTCCTTACTTACAGTTCGTTACCACGAACTGTTTGATACCCATCTTAATTTAGTTGATGGTAATTACAATTGAAATAAAGAATACGAAGATGGGAAAATATGGTGGTCAGCACAATATTTCTTTAAAACGAAAGGAGAAATTCTTAGACTCTTTGCTCTGTTTTTCGGAAGAAGAAGAAGAGGTAAATTTTTCGTAAATCATACTATTGACTTACGAATAAAGTGAATATACCACTCGATGCCTTTTTTATGCTCTTTACGAATATAGTAATCACTTCTATCAGAAATTCAAATTTAAGCCCTTTTTGAGCTCTTGAAAATTACAAAAATATAAAACCGAACCTAGGTAACCCCCCCCCCCAAAAAAAACAACAACAAAAAACAACACTTTAAATATCGTATACGCTATTAAAACCACACTATACATTGTATTTCTCTACAGCGATGTCTTGCATCATTCTATCAAAATGGGCTTTTCATTTAGTCTTCAGTTTGAGATATATAAAAGAGTGGGTATATTGAAGGAGTACCTGCAAATTTATTGTTACAATTTTCATTTATCCAACTTAATTGTGGAAAGTCAGTGCTTGTGGATTAAAAAAGGATTTATTATGAAACAGTAAGTTTAAAACAGATGTTTTAAGCCTTTTTACACCCTATATTTTTTTATATTTTTGTCGTTTTCAAGAGCTCAAAAAGAGCTTAAATTTTAATTTTCAATAGAAGTGATTATTATATTCGTAAAGAGCATAAAAAAAGGCATCGAGTGATATATTCACTTTATTCGTCAGTCAATAATATGATTTGCGAAAAATTTACCGAAGAAGAAACTATATAACATCTCTGTAAGAAAAAATTTACCGGCAGCTATGGATTTCCAGGCACCGGGTCAAGTGTCATCGACATGAATGATGATGATTTGTCAAAATAGGGGTTAAGCAATATTTCGACAAATCATCAGCATTCATGCTTGAATTTAAGTTTCAACCAAATCTGCTGAAAACAGATAATAAAGACTTACTGTTCTGTTCTTTATATATGTTCTGTCTTTCAATGGTTAGGGTAAAGTAGAGAACTGTCATTTAATGGTTGAGATGGGGAATGATTATACACCCTCTTTCCTTTTACAATTTTGATTCACTTGTCTAGCTGTACTGGCTCCTTTGAAATATTAAAAAAATTAGTTTGTGAGGTAGTGGTACCAATTCAAGGAAGAGTAGCCAGGGATGGGAGGTCATAAACTTATTTTTAAAATCTAGAAGGGGGCGGGGATAACTTTTTCAGTTTTTTTTCCATGAACCTTCCTCAAAAGAGTTTTCAACAAAAAGCACTTATTAAAAGTTGATGTTGAGGGGATTTAATTGACTTTTTTTTTTCTTTTTTTTTTCACGTCCGGGCAGGAAGAACTTTTTCGTAATTACCAAGAATTTGATTCGTAATTACCTTTACTGTTGAAATGAAAAACGAAAAGCATCTATAATTAACGAATCAGCTTTGAATTTGAATGGAATCACTTGGTAGTTTTTTTAAAACTATTTTATTTTCCACTTGCAAAGGTGAAGTCTATGAGTCTATGAGTTGCAATGGAACCAAATCACTGACCGTCCAGAAACAAAGAAAAAAAGATGGCCTGGTTTATCTTTAACGAGGTTCAAACTACACAGATTTGGCTTTCGAGAACAAAATAATTGTTTCCAGACGAATAGGGTGGAATTTAGAAATCAAATAATAATGGATCATAATTTCTAACATTAATATATACGTTTCTCGTCATCAGAAACAATTGTAGAGTATTTAGCAAATCATACACTTAACGTTCATACCTTTAAATAATTCTTCCAGCTTAATTCTCTCGTGTGCAGCATGTTGATCAACAACGAAAACGACACCACTTTCATCATCAATTGCACATATGAACTTTGAGTCTAACTGAGCTATCACCTAAAAAAAGCAAGTGGAATTTTGAGCGGAGATTAGGTCTTCCATAGGTAAATCTTGATTTTTTTTTCGTATATTTCTTTGAAAAAAGGAAATAAATATTGTTTTTTTTTCAATTTCCCCATTTTATAGACTTATTTTATAGGCTTATTTTATAGACTAGGTGAAATTGGACTTTGAATCTTTCAATCTGTTCAGACTGAGAATTTGTTTTACAATTAATTTTTTAGAGATGCCTTTTTGAAAATGTGAGGTAAAAAACCCACTGAGGGGGAAATATCCACCCCTGGTTCTATTAAATGGATTAAATGTTTGTTCTATACATAAGTTTCATTCTTATCACAAAATATGTTATACTTTTTTTTCTTTTGAGATAAATATAAGTCATTCTATCCACTACCGTCAAACGGCCCCCTTCCAAACAAATCATGGTTATTGGCAACTTTAGCAACAAGATAAGATAATAACAAAACATGAGCCACAAAAACACCCTAAAACAATCGCAAACTAATCGAAAAACTGGTGATTATATATGTATATATATATATATATATATATATATATATATATATATATATATATATATATATATATAATATATATATATATATATATATATATATATATATATATATATATATATATATATATATATATATATATATATGCTAAAGTGAATGTCCAAAATCTGGCTAATGTCGATATAGGTTATGTTAATTTAGGTTAGATTATATTAGGTGAAATTTGGTTATAAATATCAGAAATGAGTTAAAAACCTAACTTAACCTAACCTAGCCCAATATAAGCTAGCCAACCCTAACCTGTCGGTTCTAGGCGTTTACCCTCTCGGTGATTCCCCCCCCCCCCCCGTGGAAAAAAGGCTTTCCAAATTTAAGAATTTTGTTTGAGTTTTATTTTGTTTATTTCCGTAGGGGGGGGGGGGAGGAATTTTGGTACTTGTGGATTATGCGCCAGTTACTCAAGTTTAGAAATTTTAGAAATTTAGAAATTTAGAAGTTTAGAAATTTACTTTAGAAATAAATTTGGGCTATAGATTTCCATATTAGGTGGGCTATAGATTTGCATACTAGGGCGGGGGGAAGGTAAAGTATAGCGGGTCTGCATGCAAAATGTGTTTGGTACAAGTCGATAAAATAAAAGTTCAAAATAGGGATAAAATCCTTTTTAATAGACAGTGTATAGACATTCACAAAAATACCAGACATTTCGGTCAAATATACAGTGACCGTCATGTGACCTTTTTAATACTGTATCTTTACTTTTTTTTAAAATACTTACGTTTCCCATTAACAAATACTATCTGTAAGCAATTAAATAAAAAAAACAAGTTTTTCAACTGAAAGTTAGGAGCTAATGAAGAAACTAACCAAAAAACGGTGTGTCCTCGAATTATACAAAGCGTAGACATGAGTGAGTGGCGCATAATACATAATTACCAAAATTCTTTTCCCCTACGGAAATAAAAAAAACTCAAATAAAATTCTCAAATATGATTCTCAAAAATTCTCAAAACCTTATTTTACAATTCAATGAGAATTTAAAAATTCTCAAAAACCTTATTTAGAATATTCAAAAATATTCTCAAAAACCTTATTTTCCACAGGGGTAATCCGGTGGGGGGGGGGGTAAACGCCGGCCACCAACCTGTCATCATCAAACCTTAAATTAAAGTGAAAAAGTTGACTGGCAACACTAACTAAATTCAAGGAGAGAGAGAGAGAGAGAAAAAAAAAGATATTTCGGACATTCACCGGGGAATGTAGACATTCGCCGGTGAATGTCAACAAAAAAGATAGTGGCTTGGTGTATGTCCGAAATATTAGTTAAATATCCCCATGTCTAACTTAAACCTGATAATGTCGACATTCACCATGGACTAATGGTGAACGCTGAGCATTACCGAGATTTATGTTTTCTGCTCCATAATTCAGTCACGATAGATTTTTCGCTACTCTTTCTGGAAGGAATGACTAAGAACGTAAAACACATTTTTATGTAAATCTCATTTTTAATGAGAGAACATAAAATCAAAATAATAAAAAATATAACAAAACGGAAATTTCGGATATGATTTGATGACTGAATTCTCTATCCTTATCTGATTGCAATATTATAATGTCAAAACGTTTAACAAATCTAATTACAATATTTATAATGTCAAAAATTTTAATCTTCTGTAATCAAAAGGTGTTTTGCACTTAATTATAGCAGAAATTAATTAATTAATTAATTAAGCAGAATTAATTAATTATAGCAGAAACCAATTAAGAAAGTATTTTAGAGCATTTTTCTTGAGAAGAATTAAATAATTGTCTTCTCGTTTACCCGCAATTAATGCCTTTAACTTTTCAAAAAAAGATCAAGATTCACTGCAGTATCCATTCTGTATAAATCAGGGAATCGGAATTTCTGTTTTAACACAACGTTGCCGTCACCATAGAACTTTGCAGAAGACTGACACAAACTTTGCATAAGACCGACAAACCTGACTGAATCCAAGCAGAGGTAAGGGTTTGGCTTTTTCCTATCTCATCTCTCAATTAGAGTCTCTAATTGGGGTTTCTTCTTCTCTTTTGGACATTCACAAGGGCATATTTTTGATTGCTGACATGCACCCTAAGGACCCAAATGCACAAGAATGTAATGAAATTATTTCACTGACTTATTTGATGTTTGTTGACATTTGCCCGAGAAACTCGACATCAAGCATTCTTGGACATTCTCAGAAACATATATATATATATATATATATATATATATATATAATATATATATATATATATATATATATATATATATATATATATATATATATATATATATATATATATATATATATATATATATATATATATATATATATATATATATATATATATATATATATATATATATATATATATATATATATATATATATATATATATATATATATATATATATATATATATATATATATATATATATAATATATATATATAAATATCCCCACATACTTTGGTACTTTGAATACTTTGAATCAATTATATACTATATAAAATCCTACAAAAATCCCAGTTATCAGGCGCGAGACCCAGGATAAATAAATAAAAGAGAAGGGAGGGGGAGCAGAAATTGTTTTGATTTCGATAACCTTGGTACTTTAAACAAAAGACACTTCTTAAATGGAAGAAACTCTTCTTATTCAAATTCAATGGCCCTTGTGTTTCAACAGCCCTTGGCTTACTCTGAGGGGGGTGGGGGTAGGGAAGGGAGTTTTCTGGCATGATTTAAATAGAAATCAAATAGAAATTCCACTGAAAGTAAAAAGCAAAGTTAAAACTTGAACTAACAGAAATTATTCTGTATATAAAGGGGCCTGCCCCTTCTTAAACCGTGGCTCTTTAGGCTACAGTCTTAAAGTCCTTTAAAAAGTATTCTAATCAACAATGGCCCTTGTGTTTGAACAGTATTTCTTACAGAACTATAACAGAGAGTTAAACTTAAGTGTAAAGAATGAGGGTTGAAGAAGGGAAAGCCCCCTCATATATGGAATAATTTCCCTTGGTATGAAGTTCCAATGTTGCTCCTTACTTTCAGTTTACAAAAATACGTTTTTTTTTTAAATTCAATTTCTGATCGCTTTTGAAATCATGCCAGGAAATTCCCCCACCCCTTCGTGTACAACTTCCCCTGTGAAATCTGAGATCACGAAGAAACTGCTTACTGCCATCACGTATTGGTATATAAAATTATTCAGTAGGGGTGGGAGTGATATATATTCGAGATAGGGCTCACAGATACTCACTCTGGTATTTTCAGCGAATCTTTTTGAAACTTGATTTCCTCTGCCAAGGCTGCATCAGCATCATTACAACTCTGAATAGGTGCAGTAAAAAATGAATGATTCTTGTCATTACCTATAAAAGAAAATATTGCTTACAGTAAATTATAGTAAATAAAAAAAAAGCTACTTCAAAAAGACAACTAGTCCATTAGTCACCAATAATTTAGAAAACAGACCATAAATAAGTGAAAAATAAAGAAAAAAGCAAGTATCTGTCTTTACATAATCAATTAGCAAAAGAAGGTACAAGAAAAAAAAACTGGCATTAAAAATATAAAAGTATTGATAAACAATATCGAAGAACTGACAGAAAGGAAGAAAAAAAGCAGATAGGAAAAGTAAAAAAACAAGCAAAGCAAGTATAAATCTAGGAAAGGATAAAGACAAGTAAAAAAAACATCACAATTCTGGATAAGTTCAGTACAAAATTAGTAATCCTTTCCATTATCTTCAAAAGAAAGTGGTGTTCATATTTGTTATCAACTTGTCACACGCTTAAACATTACTCACATTTCTCAAAGGTGTCGAAACGAACTTAATAATTTGGCTAAAGTCTCATTCGTCCTAGAAGGTCGTATTGAGGCTTCTTGTTTCAACAGGCTATAGATGTAAATCCTAAATGAACACCCAGCTTCAGCCAGGTGGAGAAGGTACAACATGTGAGTGGAAATATATTGAATTTCCATCTCTCAGGAGGACACCTTGAAGCCCCAGAACCCTTTACATAACCACCCAAGGCTATATTTGGGAGACAAATGATGTCTATGCATTTCATGTATCCTAGTCATAAATTGTTGTAGTTTTACTTTGTCCAGGATGCAGTGTTAGACTTTGAGAGTTCAGAGCAACTTTTTGTTGAAGATTCTAACACGGTAAGTGATATCAGTTTTACACTGTAGTGATTATGCTTCCAAAACTATTTCTACTCCTCCTGCAAGAGTATCAGATACTTTATATGTGACTGAAAGGATTGCAGTTAATGAGACTGAAGAGCTCCAGAGATAGTAAGCAACCTTATAGAGCCCAGGTCAATGTTTAAAAGCTTTTGGTGAAGCCTTCTCCAGTCATAACACGACTTCTGGACTTGTCTCTGCTCAGGCAAACCAAGCTTGGTGAATCCCCAGCTGGAGAGAGAATGAGTTGAAGGCCTTCTTTCCAGTTGAAGTCGAACGCCAAGATATTTTTTTAAGAATTGATAGACTGTCAAACTTTGATTAACTGTCGACGCATTTGGTCAGACACCCACTTGATATTCTGTGATAACGCTGATTAAATATTTATATTTATAAATAAATATTTTTACACAATTCCTTAAAAAAATAGTATCAGTGTTAGGATTAATGTGTACTGCTACTACTGCTAACCACTCAATGCAACTGCAATCAAACCATATCTTTTGCAGTTTTTTTTTTCTTACAAAAAAAAACATGTCATCATAAAATATATTGTAAAAAGTACATTTATGACCATTAAATTGCATTAACTACTGGTTCATGTAAGGCGAACAGAAAAAAAGAAAACGTTTTTCCTCTGTCGAATATTTTCGAATTTTAAGATCAATATTTTAACTTTGATGGCAGATGCATTGAGAAATACCAAAATTTTTCTTTTCTGTTAAAATTTGTTTTCATCTCCTGTGTATTTTGAATATTTTAGGCAATAAATAATTATGATTTGATGGCAGTACCTTTGAGAAATATAAAGTTTCCTTCACTTTTAAAAGTGTCATGCTGAATAAAAACAAAAAGAAGTAGAGTTCTTCCTCTTAAAAAAATTAAAACTTTGGAGGTATTACAAAATTTAAAAGAGGACTTACAACACAGAGTAAAGGCAAATTCATGAACAAGGTTACCAAGCTTCATTTGGTCACTCATTGCCAAAGGTGACATAGGGTCATCCTTCATCTTCTTCAAAAAAGGTGATTTTCCCTTGGGCAAAATAGTTGAGTCATTTTCATTACTTTTGAACAAAATTGGCAGAGAGTGATTGCTAGTTCCAACAGTAAGAGTATGTCCTGACACAGGATTAATGTAAAAACCCTTATATATGAGTGGAAATGCATTGATGTTACTCATCTCTGGTAATACTAATGTATTTATTGATGCTTTTCGTATACCAGAATGGATAAAATCAACATCTGTTATTAATACAGATTTGTTGTTACAATCCAATGTTAATGCATTCACAGCTGAGTCACTACACATTTTGATATCTTCAAATTTATGTGATGCCTTCTGAATATCCATAGAATCACTAGTCTTTTCAGCATCAGGGTCTAGGCTATCTATTCCTTTTAATGCAACATAATCATCACTGTTTTTTACTTCTTGCGGCTGTATAGGGTTCTGAATATCAAAAATATCAAGGTCTGATGTGCTACCAAGATCTAAAGTAACATTTCCTTTTTGCGTAGCTAGCTCATTACTGCTAAATATATCTTTACAGTTAAACATCAAAGAGCCACTGCACTCTTCATTTTGAAGTTCTAAAGCAACACTTTTTTTGTGTGTTTTATAATCATTGTCATTAGTAGTAGTATTTAGTCTGATGCTTGCATGTGTCAATGCCAAACTACAGCTGTCATCTACTACCTGGAATTTTTCTTTCTTATTTATAGATTCACCATCTTCAAATTGCTTACTTGAATCGATATCAGATATGCTAGCCACCTGACAATCAGCAACTGCTAACACTGGTGGTGTAGATATATTATTGGTAACAGAAGGCTCAAGCTTTTCAAGCACAAATGTGACTGGTGTTGAATTTGCAGTGTTCTGTTTGAGGCATGCACGTGTTAATGCCAAACTATAACTGTTATTGAATACCTTGAACTTTTCTTTATTCTTTATAGATTTACCATTTTCAAGTTGTTTATTGCCATTCACTTCTGGTATGTTGGCCACCTGATAATCAGCAATTATTAATCCAGTTGGTGAAAAAATGTTCTTGGAAACAGAAGGCTTTAACTTTCTATCACTAAATTCAACTGGTGGAGGCAAAATAATATCAAATGAATTGTCAATTTTGAAATGATTTTTTATTGGCTCAAAAAAATGCTTTGGGCCCTTCTGTTTCTGAATTTCACTTGACTTCCTTCTGTGTGTTTTACTTCTATGTAGGAATCCATTTTGCTGATTTTGATTATAATTTTGGGCTATTTCTTGATCAATCTGCCCAGGTTTTTCACTATCAACACTTAATACATGGTAAGCATTTGATAAGTTTGCACAAATGTCTTTAAAATGTACATTCTGCACTATTTTTTTTTTTTGGCTTTTCTGTTCCTGAACTTTCTCTGCTAAAATTGAAAATAAACTTTCTGATGTTTTTCCAGTGGTTTTTTCCTCATTTCTATCAAGTACAATAGGGTTTGCAGCAAAATTTCTTTGGCAAGTGTATTTGACAATGCTGCTTTTCATTTCATTTTTCTTAGGCAGCTTTATTTTTTTGTCAGATTTAGTTAATTTTGTAAAATTATGTCCTTGTCTATATTTTAATCCATGAAAAAGGGAATACCCTTTTGTACATCTTTCTAAAGACAGCAAATGACCAGTTGAGCCATCAATAAGGGCTTTAATATCAAATTTCTTTGAAACATTAGAGGCAAAACTTTTGCTTCTTTCTCCTTTAAAAGTTGTCTCTTTATTCAAGCTTTCAAGAAAGCATCTGACAGATGATTTCCTCTCCAATTTCCTTTTCATTTGTACAAAGCCTAAAAAAACACATCAAATTAAATGAATACAAAACAAAAGTAACAAATAAAATGAAAATATTCCCCCGTTTTGACCTGTTTCAGCTATGGGATTTAGCTGTCAATATCTGACCCCCTTCCTTTTCCCTGTGTTAATTAATGGATGATTGCAAGTGCTTGTGAAGTGTAAGCTTTACATGCTTATAGGATAGAACTTTATTTTCTCCACTTAAATATGAATTGAATTATTACAACTTTGGGAATATTGGACATACTGTGCTCCACTAAGCTTCAGAAAATAACACAATGCATTTTTTTTTCTTTTGCTTTGGAGAGCAAAAACTGTAATTGAAAAAAACTGTAGATAATGCTTGTTATACAACCACAAAAAAAATAAATTGAAATAACAATTTTTCTTGATCCTTGGAAAAAACAAGAATTCTATAGGTCCTAATTTATTTTGTTAACATGTTTCCTTTAGACATGGTCAAACACTAAAATTTTGCCAATATATGAAGGCTAATGGGTTGTATTTTTTTCCATCAGGAGAGGGAAGAGCATTGCAATTTGCCTTTAGGAATTAAGTCAGTAGGTCTATGTATTTTTAAATATTTCAATGTGAAGTAGCTTTCAAATGTTTGGGGGATTACCTTCAAGTGCACCCCTGGTCCTAAAGTACCAAGGACATGAAAATGAAAAAATGTACCCCCTGTCTCTGCTTTCGATCTATCTATTCCTTCAAATCAGGATTTTCTTCAGTTTTTATTTGGTTGTAATACAACTATCAAGATCATTCTTAGTGCATAATTCTCGACTATATTAACACAATAGCGCCGTTCTTTTACTCATCTTTGTGCTAAGATCTTATATCTTTTGACAAAGAACACTTAAAAGTGAAATCTTAGCAATAAGATCTTAAATCTTATAGCGTTCTTTTGCAAACGTCTTTTATAATTCCGCTCTGATCAGCGGTCTAAGAACAATGATGAGTATATTATCAAAGTTCTTTCATCATTGTTCTATATGGCAGAAATATGGTGTCCTTCACATTTTTTGCTAACATCAGTGAGCTGATGTTAGATCTTTGAACAAAGATCTTAGATTTTAGAAAAAAGATGAGTTAAAAGAACAGAAATCTTTGCAGAAAGATGTGAAATCTTAGATGTAAGATCTTAGTGCATAAGAATGGGCCTACTGAGTCATCTTAAAAAACAAACTTAGCCTATTTTTGTTTATAGAGAAGCCAAAGAAAAATTCTTATACCACCCAAGTTATGTGGAATAGAATAGAATTTTATTTTAAAAATTTATATCACAGCATAGTTAAATAGTTAAAAAGAAAAAGTAAATAGATAACATTAAAATTAATGACTAATTTTCCTGGCTATTATATACCTCAACAAAACTCTTATGATATCTTTCATCTTTAGTGGGGATGGGATTCAGTTTGGGATTTTATACAGGACAGTCTGTTGAGGGCAGGAAGGTAGGGTTCAGGGATGATGGAATGTAATCAAGGAACAGACAGGATCTTGATACCGAAAGAAAGGCATAGGAGATTCCTTCTCTAGGCCAACATGGTGAGCTTGAAATTACCTAGATAAGTAGATAATGATATGAAACCTTCCCTTCAACCATTTATGAATCTAAGTCCTTGTTTTTGGACATTTTCAATCTTATAAATATGCTTTGAAGAAAGACCAAAATGCCACACTGGACAAGCCAACTCCAGTTTTGGCCAAATAAAAGAACAATAAAGTTGGAGAAGATCCTTAGGGGGGGCAAGAAAATTTTAACAAAAGTTTTAGAAGGGAAACCAAAGGAGAAGCTTGTTTTAGGATATTTTGAACATGGGCATCCCACCTCAAGTCAGCAATTACTGTCTCCCTCAGTAGTTTAATGCATTTGACAGAGATTTCGAGAGGAATGGGGTATGTGAAAGAAGGGGATGATTTAAAAAACTTAACTGTCATAATTGACAATTTATCAGCATTAACTTTCATCTTTAACAAAGAAGCCTCCTGTGCATCATATGTGCATCGTAGGGTCGTGCATTTGAAAAATAAACTGGGTGGTAAAGCCTTTGCTATTGAACAAATATTGAATAGTGAGAATATGTAAAAATTAAGCAAGAAAAGTAACATTTTTCAAATCAGAAGAAAAAAGTATTGATGAGATGATACTCCTTCTAGCTCTTAAGGGTATTCATCTTTCACAGTCTTTAAGAATCTTTGTAATATAAACGCAAAATCTTTCCAAATACTTCTTCAGCTGAAATGAGGCACAAGAAAGTCTTTTTAACCTCATACTTTTGGTCATTTCCTATATATATATAGGCTAAGGTATTAAAGATCTGTAAATCTATTCCTCAAATTAAGGGAAACCTCATTGATATAGCTTGAAATTCTACTGAAATTATAGAATTGCATTTTCATTTTTAAAGCCTAGGTTTTTTATTGATAAAAACATAAATAGGCCTAAAGGAAAAATATTTCTTTTTTTATGACAATTCAGACCTGTCAAGTATTTAATCTTCTAAGCCCAAGAAATAGCAATAGGGTAAAAATAGTACCATGACAATAATAACGTAAGTGCATTTCCTGTCCTGAGTTCATTCGTGAAAGTCTTATTTACCTAACTCAGGTGCTTACGAAGATTGCTAGAAGCCCCTAAACTAGATTTGTACTGTAACTTATAAGTATTTTAAAAGTGGACAACAAAGGAAGGAAACAAGCGTAAGATGATAAATCTAATACTACTACTGAGGTGTTGTGAAAGCTCTTAGAAATGATAAACATAAGTATTTTGAATTTTCTAAAGTAATTTTTAGAATTTTATAGTGTTTCCTTCTAAGGAGACCAACCACTAAACTAGTATCTTTTCCTTTCTTGTATAATTGTTTTAATATAAAAAATAGGCTTGTGCTAAAGTAGGCTGACTTGAGTAGACAGGGCTTATCATTCTTGTGGTTGGCCTATTGTGAATATACCACCATTATAAAAAAAAGATCCTGCTTAAGTATCTGTAGAAAAAATTCCTGCTTTATTATATGCAGAAATTATAAAATTCTAGATGAAGGATATTTAGTAAAATCAGAAATCAGGTGAGTTAGGATAACCTAGCATTAATTTTTTGAATTTTTCCAGAGTCTAAAGTACACCCAAGAAATACCTTTTAAGGAATCAGTGCTAACACAGAGTAACTACTAAAGTCAGAGGCATCCCTAGCAGAAATTATTGGAGGGGGGGAGGGCAATGAATTTTAACCAGCTTGTTTGTTATTTTTACTGTAGGATTTTGGTGTTATTGCTATTAAGATTACTATACTTAGTATTCTTTTTTTACCAGTTGACACTGATTTTTGGGATATATTTACATCAGCATGTTTACCCTGATAAAAAAGAAGTGAGTCAGTAAAAAAGTTTTGTCTGAACCACTTTTTGCACAAATGCACCACCATGAAGCACTACTTCCTCTCCAACTAGAAAGTTTAATATATAGTTGCTTGATACTCATAATAAATTGGCTATTTAAGAATTGTCAATTGATGGCAACTTTTACCCCCTTATGAACTAAACTGTAATTTGGTGCCCAAAAATGGCAGAAAATAGCCAATTTCTAATGACCAGAGCTTTTAGTTCACTGAAAAAGGGCACAAAACTCCCAAGTTTCATTTAAATAACCCCTCTCCTAATATTACAAAACCATTAGTTTAGTAAAATCACCTCTGGGAAAAACAACAACCAGCACCTGTGATGCTTGTTCCACAAGTTCCAAATTTTTGTAAATAGAAGTGTTAAATATCTATTGTAGTTTTTTGGAACAGTTTCTTTATATTTGCTGAATCTATTCAAGTCAGTTATCACTTGTTTGGTTAAATTGTTTTTCCATGTGCTGATATTCACAATCTGTTTTGAAAACTTTCACTATCTATATTTCTATAGGCTCAATTTAATGAAATGGTTTGTCTTAACAAACCTAACACTAATCTTATTATTGCATAAACCTTAATCCATTTGAAAGCTTTAAGGTCCTCTAGACCTGTATACAAATAATATTTAAATTGATTTAAAAAAAAGTGGACAATACTGGAAGAATACATGATAATGTGAGTGATACAAACATTCTGTCAAGATTAAAAACAACATAAAAATCATTGGTTCATTATACTTTTAATATATTCTAAGGGCTAAGCCTGGGACCAATAGGCAGAGGGGGGGGGCATGTTTGGACATAGCATAAAATAGGAAACCAATGGATAGCATAGCCCTTTAATTTGTTTGTTGATGTTGTTTGGGGTTTGATACATTTGACCAATTGATCATATGTGTTTGCATCACTCAATTGTTCTGTGCCTTCTTTAACCACTAGCTTCCTTGGGTCTCACTTCAGTCAATATTCATTGCACTAGATCAGGTATCACTTATTGTGCTATTGGTTGGGGGTTATTCACCTGCAGCAAATGCCTGCGTTGAAAATCGGGAATCAGGGTAATTCAGCTGTGCTTTGCCATAAAACAATTAAAATACATTTACGACACAATTAAAATAAGTAATGCAAATATACATCATTCCTATCACATATGTAGATATAAAAAACCAACCTGATAAAATATATATAACTAAATAATAAATAAACAGATAATAAACAAATAATGCAAATATACATCAGTCCTGTCACATTACACCAAATACAAAAAACAAAGTTGACATAAAAAAAAATAAATATTCTATAGGGAAAGAACCAAACCTGTAGTCTTAACAAATCTACCTAAAAGGTTTGTGCTTAGTCTTCTAGCCCAAAGAGGAGAAGTGTGATGTCCCATAACAGAAAGCATTGTGAATACCTTAAATACCTTCTCACAGCAATTCCTTAGTATTTCCCTCTCCTTTTCATATTTTCTACTGTTGAAGATTAATTTGTTTAGCATGTTGCCTTTCTTTCAGAAGTGGCAAAGACTAGGCTTATACTAAGGCTGCATGCCTATCAAGGCATCAGGCAAAAAGGGAGGGAAAACACTGTTGTCACAATAGCATCTATTTGATCTTATATTAAAATACTGGGTAAAATTCTACTTTAGCTACTTTTGGCTATCTTGGAAAGCAGTTAGGTCAGGAAAGTGAAACTTTCAGGGATGGGTCTACAGGCTAGAGTGTGTCCCAGAAAGGTATTTTGAAGAACCTACCTCCAGTCCTTCTCCCTCTAGAGGGTACTGACCTTTAAAAATCTTTGTGGTATGAAAGTGAAACCTTGTAAAATATATCTTCTGCTAAAATGAAGTACAACAAAATTGTTTTCAGCCTCACAACTTTGCTCAGTCCCAATTTATAAGGCTTTAAAGATATGTAAATACATTTCCTAAATTTTGAAAAAAAAACATTGATATGGCTTAAAATTCTACTCAAATAACAGAAATTGGATTTTCAGAACTAAAGCCAGAAAAAAAACTAATAAATGAAAATTAAGGTAAAATATTGTTTTGTAAAAATTTCAATAGGTTCCAGGAATTTATATTTCAAAATTTCAATAGGTTTCAGGACCATCTAGAGGGAGAAGGAGTGGAGGTAGGTACTTCAAAATGTCTTCTGGGACATACTTTAGCATGTAGACCTATCCCTGAAAGACTCATTTTCTTAACCTAAACCCTTTGCAAGATAGCCAAAGTAGAATTTCACCAAAGAGAGTAAAATTCCAAACCAGATAACAAACAAGGGAGAAAAAAAAGGCTACAGAAAAAAAAACAGGTTGTCCTGGGCAAATCTATCCTTTAATATTAATTTTTGGGCTAGGCCTCAGGTTTGAAAATAGTTTGTAAGGTGTCTAGAATAGCAGCTCTTTAGAAGGAGACATCATAAATATAGAATGCTAGCCTAATTGTATGGTCATCTTTATGGTTTTGCTTGTATTTTTGACAATAGGCTAAATTCTCAACCCCCCTTTAATGGTCTCATGTAGGCCTAGGCTATGTAATAATCAAATAATAACAATTAATGAAAACTTATTTAAAAACAGATTAAAATGAAAAAAACAATGACAATAAAATATGGTTCATTGATATTTGCTGCATGTTATAAAGTAAGAATTTCATTTTTTTTTGTGTATGGTCTAGGACTTTAAGGGACCATTAGCGGTAAACAGGGGCGAGTGGTCAAAACACAAGCAAAACAATGACAATGTGCACAAAATTAGCAATCTAAAATATGTCTCTTTTTGTTCTAGGATGTGAATTTCTGCTGCAAGTACAATCAGGTCACTAAGACCTAAAATTCACTCCTTCTTAGAAACTAGCCCAGGTAAAAGTTGCCTTAGGTCAAAAAGGTGAAACTCTACCCTTCAATGACTGGCCTTGATTAAGTCATTAGTTAATTGACTCTTTGATTGAACGCAAAACATGTGCTAACTTTTTAAATTTATCGCCGCGAAATAAAAATCTGCTAAGGCTTTTAGCTGCCTGTGACTACTGGGATACCAAATGGACACTTTTAGTGGCGTTGGACACTTTTTCACTCTGAGGGACACCGGGACACTATTGGGTTAAAAAAGGCAGCATTTTGAGAAAAAGGACACTTTTTGGACATTTTTCCAAATCAAAAACCAAATGTCTTTATTTTTTTCTTTTTCTTATAAATTAATTTAAAAAAAAATTTCCACAAAATAAGTTTTTCAAAGAAAAGTACAGAACTCCATTAAACAAAAAATGAGCAAAAATAAAATCAAATAATCTACCAAGCGTGAAACTACCACAAATCAGCATCGATAAATAAATGATACCCAAAACGAACAGAAATAACAATAAATAACCGAATCAAACACAAAACGAGCAGAAATTAACATAAGTCGGGCTCAAAACCCATATGCCTTCCCAAGGCCAGAACATAATTTGCACTTTACTGAAAAAAATATATATGTTTTTACTTTTATAGCTTTAATAAATAAAATAATATTAACATTTGATTACTAAATATCAGTATATCTATATTAAACTGACAGTGCACATTCATTTGTATTTTTTTACAGTAAAGTGCAAATTATGTTGAATACATAATTTAATACACAATTTCATACATACTTAATTTCCTTAAATGCATAATTTCCAAAACTTTCAATTATGTTGAACAAAATGTCTATCTCTAAACTTTGATTGAATGTTTTTGGGGAAATGGTGGGCGTGAGAGAGGGGTTAATTGCTCTCCACTCACTTTCGACTATTAAAAAGGGCGATTTCAATTTCCAATCAAATGAGCCCTTTTTGAAATTTCTACAACAACTTTCTATATAAACCTTATATACTCTCAGGGCATAACTTACAACTCTTTCACTGAGGGCTCTGAGGGGGTTATCATCCTAAAAGACTGAATTTTCAGAACTTTCAACTACGTTGAACAAAATTGATATCTCAAAGTTTAGATTGGATGTGTCTGGTAAAATACTGGGCATGAGGGTGGGGGGAGGGTAGTTGCCTTTCAATCACTTTCGACTATTATAAAGGGCACTAGCCTTTTCAATTTCCAGTTGAATGAGCCCTTCTTGAAGTTTCTACAACATCGCTTTCCGTAAAAACCTTATATGCCCCTAGAGCATAACTTACAACCCTACCCTGAAGGCTGTGGGTGGTGAAGGGTTGTCATCCTTAAAGGACTAATTTCCAAAACTTTCAATTATGTTGAATAAAATGGCTATCTCAAAATTTCTTTTGGATGTGTTTGGGGAAAAGGTGGGCGTAAGAGGGGGGAAGTTCCAATCAGTTTCGAGTATTTAAAAGGCACTAGCCATTAGAATTTCCAATCGAATGAGCCTTTTTTGAAGTTTCTAAGACAACGATTTCTATAAAAACCTTATATACTCCCAGGGTATAATTTACAGCCCTTGCCCTGAGGGCTGTGGGGGAGTGTACTCCTCAAAAACATGACTTCTATCCGAAAATCAACTACGCTGAACAAAATGGCTACCTCAAAATTTTGATTGGATGTGTTCGGGAAATAATGGGCGTGGAAGGCGTTAATTGAAACTTAGAGAGGAAAAAAAAACTAACAAAATGAAAAATAAAATCAAAAAGGGTGAAAAAACGAGGATTTTGTCAGCCAGTGGCGAACCATGAAGAAGACAAAATATAAGCAAATATTTCGAAAAGGACCACCGCCAAGTCGTCCTCAGTGCTAAACAAAAAAGAAGACAAAGAAAAAAATAGAAAATCTAACCTTTCGAAGTTTACCCTACAAAGAGAGTAAGCGTCTATTCTGTCTTTGTAGGGTAAACTTCGAAAGGTTTGATTTTTGTTTTTTTTCTTTGTCATCGATAATCGACATAAAATTTCGCTCTGTTGACATTCTCATGACGATTTTTTCTGCCTTCTCTTCAAATTGAACTAGCACTAAAATTAATTTACAGGTAGCGTTAATGTCGAAGCTGGAAATACCTGTGGAACTCATGCAGGTAATAGGCAATTTCACAGGTTTTCCGGCTCTTTTTCACAGGTTTTGAAAATTCATAGTGGCAAACCTGTATTCTGGGTAATTTTCTAGAGGGACACTAAAAAGGACCTTTTTTGGCTGATTTGGACCCTCTTGTCCCTCAAAGTTTTGGCAACCCTGATGGACTGTGATGGCAAGCTTAATAATGTATTTGAGAAAATGTGTCTCTAAAATAATTTGAAGTTTTTCAATATTAACTATTGGAAATTAAATTTCTGAGAGTCAGGTTTGACAATCGAAGACATTAGAATAGTATTTTGTTTAGTATACTCTGAATCTTCATAACAATTTATACATTATATATCTTCATAACTTGGAGCTTGCTGGCCATAGCCTATTTAAGGGTTAATTTTATAATTTTTTGAGAAAATAGGTTGTTCCTGAACTAGTTTCTCATCTCGATAAAATTCCACTTTAGTTACTTTTGGCTATCTTTGAAAGGGGTTAGGTTAAGAAAATGAAACTCTTAGGGATGGCTCCACAGGCTATAATATATCCTGGGAAGGTTTTTTAAAGTAGGCCTATTTATCTCTACTCATTATCCCTATAGAGGGTCCTGACATTTGTTGACCTTTAAAAATCAGTGTATTATAAAAGCAAAAGCTTGCAAAGTAGGTCTTCTGCTTAAAGGAAGTACAACAAAATTGTTTTCAGTTTAGCAACTTTGCCCAGCCCCAATTTATAAGGTTTGAAAGATATATGGGACTATTATGAGGCTATAAAGATATATTAAGTGTACATTGTCCAAGGGGTCATCAATGTCTTACAGATTAGGCTTAGGTAGATTTTTGGCAATGGAGAACAAAGACTAGACTAGATAAGGCTAGAGAGGTTTCATATGAGTTTAACAGTAAATGAGCTATGTGATGCTTTGCAATATCAATGTCCATTTGGTGCTCTGCATGTACATATTTGTGTTTTTTTTATTTGATGTTTTTTTGTTGCCATCTTTCCTTTTATTACTACACTAGTGACATATGTCTTTCTAGTGGGAAATAAAGAGCCCGTTTTCACGAGAACGCGAGTTGAACTCGAGTTCAATACCCACGTGGATTTATGTTTTCGCACTGGATTTGCTAGCTGGATGTATGTTTTTGCGTAAATCCTCCTCAAATCCATCTAAAGTTGAACTCAAAGTTGATCTCAAATCCATTGAAAGTTCTACTCTGTGTTAATAACAGAGTAGAATGTCAACCTGCATAGAATCTTGTATATTTTTGATAAATTTTGGCAATTTGTTATTGAAAAATGAATAATTTGTGGCAATTTGTTAGCTATGAGTATGATTGTTTTCTCTTCCAAAAACAAGGTAGGTATTAAAGATGTTATATCTTTTGTTGAATAAAAAAAAACCCTCTTTCCAATTACTACTAGAAGTAATGATGTAAAGCAGCCTCCCTCCTAGTGTGGCAGGATATATGGAATTTTCCATCATAGCCTAGCCTAAACATAACCCAGGAAGATGCTTTTAAATATAGAATATAGCCTAGCCTATTGGTAAAATTTACCTGAGAGGCTTTTGATGTTTTAAACAACAGTTGAGAAAGATAGACTAAATAACACTAAGTAATGAAGTAAAAGCCTTAACACTTATCTGGGAGAATTTTGAGAAATTTATAGGTTTATTTTTTCATACAATTTAGCCAGTGAGAAAACGATCAGATCACTTGATACCTCTCTCATGCTCCTTTCCATTATAGGGACTAGTTCCATTTTGAGTCACTAATGGGGACCACAACAACTCATTAAAGGCTTGTTTTTATTTATAGCCCTAATTTATAATTTAATATTTATAGCCCTAATTTAATTTATAGCCCTGGGTAGTTCACAGGATATTTTTTATTTTTTTTATTCTTAATTTTTAAATATTTGTATGACAAAAATTTTGCAGAATTTTTTAAAAGAGCCTGAAGTGCTCTCAAAAATGAATTAAGTTTTGTTGTGAAGTCATTTTCAATGAGCATCAGACACTTTTAAAAAGTTCCTTTAAAAATTTTTTTTCAAAATAAAATTGCCTGCAAGGATGGCCAAAAACATCTCCAAATTACTGTCTGGGCTCCATTTGAACAAATAGACGAAGAGAAGAACAAAAAGAGAAGAGAATAAATTTGTTTTATTCCTATTCACTGCTCATGTTAAGAGATTCTTGGACATCTGCACAAGTCTTGAGACTTCCCAACTCAGTCTAGGCCCCTTTACCTGTTATATACACCATGTTTGAATGCTCAAGGAGGGACTTGGTCATCCAACATTTTCACCTAACAGACCCCCTTTATTTCTCCCAACTTTATCTCACACTTGTTCTTCAAAGTAAAATTATAAAATAACAATTAGGCCGACCATTCTTGAATCAGCTACAAACTATTTTTTTCACTAGAGAGTTTTCTTTGAATGATTTTAAACTTCTGGTTACTATAGGCTTTGAGGCCTTTGGGGGTTTAAACTCTGACTGTCCCCCCCAGAGTAATTATTAAATTTTGAAAAAGAATAAAAAAAATTCATCATGCAATGCAGTGACTTTCATCAAAGCTAAATTATATTGTCAACCAAGCATTTACAATTATTGATGGGAAATAAAAACATTAAATTGATACTGATTAGACATACAAACTAGCTTTTGAATGAGCCCACAAATAGTTCAATGTTTGTTTCTACTCCTAATGGGATCAAACATAGCTGTAAATTATTTGCTTTTTGATTTTAGAGTCAAATGATATATCTCTTTTCCATAATTTTTCCATCATACACATTCTTTTCTTTTCAACTTCTTCAGCTCTTAAAATTCAAATTTAAATACTTGTACAATTGATACCTTTGTCTTTAAATTAGTTAAAAAAATGTGTTTGAATAAAAAGAGGTTGTAAAAGAGTTCTTAAGACCTGATCAGGAAAATTTTTAATTTAGGTCTAATAAGTCTAATTAAAAGAATATGTAAAAAAATAATTAAAAGAATAAGAAAAAAGGTAGCTTGAAGCAAGAACAAAATGAATCATATGCTCAAAAATAAATTACATAAATTAACCACAGACTTAGCAAGAAACAAAAAATGCAGTATCATCAGGAAGTATAACCACCTAAAATGCCATAAAGGAGCAATAAAACTTCAAACATGAGAGATGACAATTAATGAAGCTGAAAATACACGATGGAAAATTTGTTATTCAAAGATAGAATTGAACCTTGAAACTTGTCAGTTTACTTTATGTATTAAATAATAAATATTCTTAAATGTGAAGTAAGAGTTGGAACAAAAAACAAATGCATTATTATTATTTCATGATATGCATGTCAAATAACGCTTTCCAAGCACTCCATCAAATTATAGTTTAATAAATCATCAACTGCCTGTTGGCTTATAATTATTCCCACAACCCACAGGGTGTGCAATAGTTGACTTGGCTATAGACACGTCTAGCACAGATATGAACAAAAATCCTGGACCAAAAAGTTTAAAACAACAAATTTTTTCAGTCTGTTTATTTTGTACTATAAAGTCGTGGCGAGTTTATTATTTATGTAATGTTGCATTGAAAAATTTTGTGTTATTGTTATTGGTAATAGAGCAATAGTAATTAGGGGTTGATAAATCTTTTTGCAAATTACTTGTCTATTCCTTTGTAAACTGAAGCTCTAAAAAAAATTTCAAAAGCTGGAGATTTACATGATTACTCCTATTGTAGCTTACCTAATTGGTAGTCTTCACTACAAGTTAACCGAAATAAAACTAATTGTCTGTTTCTTTGGTTATACATTTTAAAAGTCACAATAATTGTTTGTATTTTATGGATTAATAAAATCCTTTATGGATAGAAAACCAAAAAGGAGCCCAAAAAAATTGCAAATATGAAGAGACAACAATAATGAAACTAGAAAATAAAGGGTCTGGTGTTTAATTTTCATAAATAAGATTTTGACCAAAAAAAAACATGATTGCCATTTTTTTATATTTATGTCCCGTATTGTTTTTTCCAAGCACTGCATCAGCTTGAATAGTTATGTTCTTATATACTTTCCCATTTTTGTAGTCTATATAATTTTTTGAAATTTCTTCCCCCAAAAAAGTATTTTTCCATACACTATTCATGTTTGCACATAGTATTCCATGTTCTACCATATTGTGATATCAATTAAGTAAAATATGTTGTACATAAATTTGCTTGTCAAATTTTGTAGATTTTTTCAAATTTGGAAGAATAAGCTACTAGATAACTTAATTTTGAAAACACTAGAAGTTTATTTTACTTAGACATGTTTAGTTTAAAAAAAGTAAAATATGTGATAAAACTTAACTGAAAATTTAAAATAAAGAAAAGTGATAACAATGTAAACATTTCTGCAATGAACTTGAAAACCTGGGGTTAAATTCCAAATTAATCTGCCATAACTGGTTTTCAAAGCACCAGTGTTTATATTTTACAATAGAAAAATGAAGATAAATACGAGAAAATTCTTGAAAACAGTTTAACAATGGTTCTCAGTTGGTTATTTTTCTAAGTCTCAATCCCAAGAATGTCTTATAATTCAGAAAGACTAGAAAATATTATGTAAAGCATAATATATAGAACAATTTGTTTCCTTCTTCTTTTCTTTGCAGTAGTTGAAGGGGAAGGTGGATATAGATGGTCCCACTTTTGCTGTTATAGACAGTTTAGCCAAATTGGGAAGGCTAGAAGAAAGGTTTGAACACCAAATGTTGCCGGATTCATTGTTCTGGCCCCTATTTTTTTTTTAAAGACTGTTATTAGAGAAAGAGATTTATTCTAAACAAACAAACAACTTAACATAAGTTTAGTAGCCACCCCAAGAAGTAAAAACTTGTCCAAGGGGGTGTTAAAAATACACTAACATAACAAAACAAAGAAAAAAAACAAAAAAATAATAATCTATCTATATCACATTCCCCAAACAGCACCACAAACCTTAAAACTTAACATTTTCATTCAATTTGCTATCGTATTCATAATCATCACCCCCAGGAGCCATAAAAATTTACCAATATCATTATTAAAAAAACAAAAAAAACCTAAAATTCATACTTACTAAAAAACATCCCTTTAATTACTATCTTAAACGAAACCCATTATGCCCATTATGTTGTTCAGCATTTTTGACATGCAAAGTCAGGAGTGACCAATGTACCCCAGTGCACACCTTGCTCAGAGATATAACGCAGTCTGGTCATAATTGCAATATTATGTTTGTTTAATAAAGTACTTAGGATAAACAAAGTTCTCTACAGTCATCCACCCTGAGGGATGAGAAACTCCCACATTTCCTGGTAGAAATTTCTTGCGTATGTGTGGGGGATGCTTCATCCTTGGGGAAATCATGGATGGTGGAATAGTAGTATGATGAGCTGAGATAGCTGCGAACATGACAACTTGTTGAGACTGGAAATACATTTCTTAAACTTAGCAAAAAAAAAATCATCTTCAGTCATTATCCTAAATTCTATATTCTATCAAAATAAAATTTACAAAGCTTTGGAATGATATTTTAAAACATCATTTTAAACTTGTCTTAAAATAGTAATTTAGAGATACAACCATTTTTGTTTTACTGTAATATTTGAAGTGATATAATTATTGTTCATTAAGTTACACATTTTTCTGTTAGATACATATTATATATAATAAACATTGTTTCGTTTTAGGAGAATCACCGGAAATACTTTACAGTTTCAGTTTCACAGAAGCTATATCAGCTGGATTTGATGAAAGTAGCTTGAAAATGATTATAGAAAATTCATGCAAAGAAAAAAAAATACAAATTTGGACTGGGAAGAAAGACAAGCACCAAAAAAAAATTGACTTTGATGCTACCAAATTATTTTTAAATATTTTAGAAACGCATTGGCCAAAGTTAAGTGATGATAAAACACAAAAGAGTGAAGTTTGGGACTTGGTTGGAGATAATTTAAAGCAAATGGGGTATAGTTTGGAAGAAAACCCAGGAATCAAATCTAAAAATAAATGGTGTAATATGATTAAGGCATACAAGAAATTTGTTGCCCAGACACAGGCAACAGGGAGTGGAGTGGAAGTTCTGGACGACCCCCCTCTTTTTATGGAGGACATTCAGCGAATCCTTGGCGAGGCTCATGGAATTCACCCAACTTATACTGGGGATTCCATGAAAGAATCTCAAACGCCTAAATTGTTATCAAATTTTTTTTTTTTAGAAAAATGTAATATAAAGAGGGGCCAAGACATTCAGCCTAGACAATTAAATTTAAATGAGGAATTGAATAATATCAGCCAAGCTGATACTTCTTTAAATGCTGAGTTTAACAGCGAAACTCCCTCCCCTGCACCATCAACTTTCACTCAAAATGACTCTCTCCCCTGCACAATCAACTTTCACTCAAAATGAAAACTCCATTCCATCAACTTCAGCAGCTAGTTGTGAAATAAATCGTGCTAATGATATTCATAACCCCAGGAGAAGACCCCCATCTAAGGCCAGCCATTTTGAAAAACTTGTCAATTTGTTAACGGAAAGTGAAAAAAAAGGGATCAAGAAATTGAAGAGCTAAGAAATATTCGTCGGGAAAAAAACCAGCTAGAATTAGACAAAGAAGTGAAAAAAGCAGAAGAGACATGAAGAAAAATTAGCCTTATACGGGAAAATGCAGCTGAGCCAAATTGCTGCCATGAAAGAACTTTTGGGTGAAAAACAAAAAAATCAAAAAAGAAGACAAGCTAGCTCTGACTCAGAATAAGAAAAAACGGTTTTGATTTAGTTGAATTTTCATATTGTTGTATGTAATTTTAGTCATTTCGATGTCGGGGCTACTTTTTTTCTGTATTTTTTTTAACTGGTTTTTAAATTGATCTGGGCACAGTTATATTTCGGTCTTATTTAAATAGATCCTCGCCTGATCTAACCAAACATGCCCCCATAACCTCAAGAAGGTGTCTTGAAAGTATTGATTTGACTATTATCAAACTTGTGATATATCATTGCTATATTCAGTAATGAGCTTATGTTGTAAGCTTTTTTTGTGCCATAAACATTCCAAAAAACTACGATTGTAGTAAAGGTATACGATTAAGGTATATATATATATATATATATATATATATATATATATATATATATATATATATATATATATATATATATATATATATATATATATATATATATATATATATATATATATATATATATATATATATATATATATATATATATATATATATATATATATATATATATATATATATATATATATATATATATATATATATATATATATATATATATATATATATATATAATATATATATATACATATATATATATAATATATATATATATATATATATATATATATATATATATATAATGTCTCAATTACTCGGAATTATCTGTCTTGGCTTGGCAATTAGCCATGTCTTGATGCACACTACTGCAAAATACTGGATTTTCAATTCAAAATCAATGGACTCATTTGACCTTGTTTTGAAAATATATAAATCCCTGTGTGTACGTATATATATATATATATATATATATATATATATATATATATATATATATATATATATATATATATATATATATATATATATATATATATATATATATATATATATATATATATATATATATATATATATATATATATATATATATATATACATATTATATGTGTGTGTGCCTGTGTATATATATTATATACTTATATTTCGCCTTGAATCGTAATTATAGTGTTTTATGCTTTTCTTCATATTATTTTATAACTGAAATGTATCATCTCGGAAATGTTAATTTTTTCACTTTTCAATAAAATTTATAGTAGGGATCAAAAGAAATATGTATTAGAAATAGTGCTTGCCGTCTGTAATATCAATACTTTTCCTAGGCCTGAGTATTCCTTCCATCATTAGGGGATAATATTACCTTGAAAGAACGGCAGAATATCTGCTTGGTTATCAATTATGTCTAAATTTGTCAGTCCAATAGAAATACAGAGGGGCAAATTTACTATTGACGCGATTTGAAGGAAGAAAATAGACAGGAACCGAAAATCGTTTCAACTTACCTAAGAAAAATAAAACTCCGTTGTCAAAACGTTGATCGATGATATTGGTACTATTCATTTTATTACTAATTGGGAAACTCCGCAACTCTGTTTCATATGGGGAAATTTGGGTAAAAACTTGCAAAATTTTTGGTGTTGAATTTGGGGAAATTTGATTTTATATCCCAAATTTTCAAATTTTTTCCTCAATTTTCCCAAGTAAAAAAAATTATATTTTTATTTATATTATACGCATTCAGGTAATTTTGTCTAAGCAAATTAGAAAAAAAATTTGGGGAAAAGTATCAGTGAAAAAATGGGAACAGTGGAGCAAATTAAGTCAAAACCTCCCCAATTTGTGTATCTAGTTGAAAACAATATGCATGTATGAATTATCAGAATATCTGCACACTTTTCAAAAGGATCCTGACTAAAATCAACACTTTTCTTCCAGTTTAAATCTCGAAAAATAGGCAAAAGTTGATGAAAGAATGACGCTTTATTTATAATAGACAATTGGAGATATTGCTGTGACAGCTCTACAAAGTACTCAGTTTTGCAACAACAGAAAAGAATATATTCCAATTGTAAATAAAAACAAAAAAACAGCTTGACAAATAAAATCCACTTAGCAATCAACAAAATCACAATAACTTCAGAAAAGGAGTAATTTTTGTGACAGCACTGCTTTGTTTCATTCTTTCAGATTGCTTCAAGACCAAACAGTTTTTGACTCTTACAGAGATTGACTATTGAGAAAATTTACAATCACATACGATCTTTAGATTATGTGATACATCACCTTTAACAGTGGCAGCAACGGCATTTCAAAAAGCCTCTAAGCAAGGGTGTATCCAGGATTTTTATTCGGGAGGGGTAAGAAACAAACTTTACAAAATGCATCAAAAATTATTTTCAACGCATTTTTTATACTTGTCCAAAATTCTGAGGGAAATTTCTGAGGGAGGAGATTCAAACCTGTTAACGAACACCCTCCCCCGACCCCCGTCCCTCTCCATCGACTTTTCTACAAGAGTAGAATATTTATAAGACGGAACGAATTTAACAAACTCTGTACGGAGTGGTTACAAAAAAATAGGATAATTTAACATACCTTTGGATATAATCATAAATTTTAATGACATTATTTATATGGTATGCAGAGTTTCTTAGAAAGAAAGTGGAACCTCCTTGGCACCAGATATCATTGAAATCTATTTCTTCGGGTTAAGAAATTGACCTATAAAACTGAAAAAAGAGGAATTTTAGAGAAAAAATTATAGAAACTGGCAAAATTCAAACAAGAGCAGTTTCATAACAGCAGCAAAAGCTGTTCCCGATCCATAGGCCTATGTCTAAAAATAAAACTGTTGACCCTTAAAACCAACTTGAAAGATACTTAAAACAAACTTGACCATTTGACTAAGTAAGCAGAATCACTATAACAGCTACGGAAATAGACAGGTTTCCTGATAGAGGCAAATAGTATGTTACCATTTGAAATTTTGATTGTTTTAAATAAATAACAAAAAAAAAACTTGTCAGATTTTTAAGGGCATAATTGTGTGAGATGATGTAAAGACAAAATTTTTCATTTTGGTGAATTGTCAGTATAACTAATTTGGGTTGTGATTTAAGGTAAAAAGATGGAAACAGTAGAATGAAGCCAAAAGTGTTTTGTTGGATTTGGTAATTTTGGTGCCACTGTTGAAGGGTTGCCTAAAATGTCAATATGGCAGGCTTGTATAGATTTACTTTTATTGTTGCTTATATTAAGCTTTGTTTTTATTTAAAAACCGTTTTTCAAAACCGTGTTGTGGTTGATATTGTAATCCTAACTTCCCCTTAGGTTTTGAAAACCATCTTTTATGGTACTTTTTTTTGATAAGAAAGAGAAAGAAACAAACAAAATCCTTCCACCCCCTAGATTTGAAATATGTATCTTTTTGTATAAGCAGTAAAAATGAATTGTTTTCTCCCCTCCCCCCTTGTCAAGTGCATGAGTTTCTTGTCCTGCTTACTTGTGACAAAAACATAGACGAAATCTAAACCATAAACTTTTGTCAAATATTTATATTCTGGGCATAACTTATTTCGAAAAATGATTATCACAGGCCCTGCTCTATCTAATTTACATATCAAGGAAAAAATGTAAAAAACAATCAAACATACACAAAAGTACTGTTTCATCAAAACTGTCAGAGAAAAAAAGAGGGCAGGGATAACAACAAGTGATCAGGATGGTGGCACTAGTGTAGAGTTATGGGAAAAGAAGGACTAGTACTATTCAAAATGACTATTAAAATCACTACAAAGCAGATCTTATGCTTTCTCGTTTCTGGAGAGCACACACAGATATATTTGATAATAGATTTCGAGGCTAAGGATTCACTGCAACATTCGGAACAACATTTGTATTATTTTCTAAAGAAAAATCACCATTGTTTTGCAGACATTGTGTATAACACAGCATGCAATAACAATTTTTACTACTTTCTCCGTGACAGCATCAACATCTTTTAAAACGGGGAAGTAGATCACCAAATGCCTGCTCTACAACGATCCTTGTGGCTGAGTGTTTATAGTTGTACCGTCTTTGAGAAGGAGACAAAGAAGAACTACCTTTCTTGTATGGTGTCATCAGCCATGAGTGTAAAGGGAAAGCTGAGTCCCCAACTATTTCATACTTTTTTCTCTCAAATAATGGGTTTTGGATTGAATATAGAGCGTCAAATAAACTAGATCACTGAAACACGTAAGCATCATGATTGCTGCCTGGAAAACCGGTAAAAATGCTGGAGAAACTTTTGTCTGGGAGGACAACTGCCATAAGTACTATGCTATGGAAACGCTTGTAGCTCATGTAAGCTTTTTGCTGAGAAGCAGGGGGATGCATAGCGATATGAGTGCCATCTATTGCACCTATTTTTCCTGGGAACCCAGCTCCATCCTTAAACTTCCTGTCAATTTTTTCTAGTTCTTGTGTCTCTGGCTACTTTACAAATTTAGACTTGTTTTCAAAAAAAAATGTACATACTTTTTCAATTGTTTTAAAAATTTAAGACTCACTTCTTCCAAATTTGTCTGCCAAGAGTCTCATTGACCCCTGGTTACCAAGATACTGAAGTGTGATAAGTAGCATTTCTTCCACACTCATGGACAAGTGTCCACCCACAAATACGTCTTGGTCACAATCCATTTTTAAGTGAGATACAATTAATTCAAAAATAGATCATGTGTGCACCTAAAATGCCGACAAAAGTCCCGATCAGAATATTTGGAGACAACATCAAGGTAGTTTTCTTGCTTGTGGTGCTCTTCAGGAAAAAATGCAGATGCCACTTTTAAATAAACATCTGACAAGATAGGAGGAAAATCTGTATTGTCACTGTCATCTGAAGAATCCGTTGATGACAAAATGCTTGGCACTTGGGTGGATGTTCCTGCCAAAAACTGTCCAAAATTATTCATGTTCAATGCCCAAGGATAAACCTGTAATAATGTAAGAAAAGAACTTAATAAACTAGTCTTTTTGTTCAGAAACAGTCAAAGAAGAGACTAAGCATTTATTGCCCAAATTACTATTCTTGCAAATAAAAAGCAATTTCATAATGAACTTTGAACTCTATACTTTGAAGTTATTTTCAATCCCTACTGAATATTCAATTACTTAAAATTTTCAAGAGTATATGCTCCTACCACATTAGTGCAGAGCCATTCCTAGAGAAGGTAGTGCTCAGGGCAAAATTCAATTATAGCATTCCCTCCTAGGAACAGCTGCGTCAGGGCAATATTACAGCCAGAATTCAAGAATTACACGCTAGAAAATTTAGAACAGTAACATAGCCAAGGTATCTAAATTATATTAGGCTACCACTCAGTATGTATTTTTATACTCTTTTCCAATAAGAATAAACAAAAATCAGGTAAATATGATCAAAAGATTTTAATTGAACCTTTAAATATCTTCCCATGAGATTAGAGTTGTCTTTTAGGCCCAGTGCCACCAGGGGTTCCTTACCCCCCAGGTTTCATTTCACCCCCTCAAAATGCTGAAACTTGCCTTGTTAGGTATCTATAGTAAAAAAAAAAGGTATGCCACTCCTAGACACTGAAAAATATATTTTACCTCTCTCTTGCCTCAAATTTTTATTAATCAAAGTCACTAGCCTAGAGCTATCACATCCATAACAACAACCCTGGTTCTGCTAATCAACCAGCAATCTATAAAACTTGTTAAGGGTATTAGATAGAAAGGGGAGTGTACAAGAAGTGGGATGATAAACTTTGGGTTTAGATTTATGAATATGGAGATTATGGAGGTGATCTTTCCATGCTTCCCATCTTTTCACACTGGAAAAGACACCTTAAGTGCCTAAAACACTATGATGGTATTATCAAAATATATTCACAAAAACCCTGGACATAAAATTTAGTTTTCAAGTCTGATAATGCTATTAACTTGTTATTATAGTGCTATCTTGTGAAATCAAGCTTGTAAGAACTACATAACCTAAATTAGTGAGGAGAGAAAACTATGGAGATAGGATGGTTTAGAGCATTAGTGAATAAGTGAAAACTATGAGGTCCAAGAATCTGTTTAGCTAAAGTGAGTGAAGTCTATCATGAAGAATTTTTTCATAGATAACTTTGTCTTTTTGGTCTAAACAAAAAAATTGTCAAGTCTTGCCCAAATAATTTAACCAAGGTTTTCAATCACAATTTTTTTTATAAATATTTTCAGTTTATCTTAGAAATTTTCTATACAAGTTCTCAGTTCAAATTTTCTATATTCATTCATTTTTCAGGAGAAATGCACATGAAAATGAATATCTATTTCGTTTTAAACTGTCTTATCCTAAACTAAAGCCTGGTTTATCACAACCATTACAAAGAGTTCTAATTGCTACACTGTCATATCCTCTTTAACAGTATTTGTTGTTCCCAACCAGTCAAATAATACTTGTTCAGGAATTTTAACAGTAAGATAGCCTAGAACTCAAATTATTATTTAACCTTAATGTGTCTTTTTTTATTTTCCTCTCAAATATTATTAAACAAAAAACATTTTAGCATAATCAAATCTTTAAATGATCTTTCACAAAAAGTCCTTTCAACTAGACTGTATTGTCTTGTTTGGCAGTGACTGTTTTATAGTTTTGCTTTTCCTAATCAGTCACTTAATACAAGCTAGGTAATTTATAACAGTAAGATAGCCAAGAGGCCAAAATTCTATTAAAGCTCAATGTGCTTTTTCTATGCTCTTTCAAAAATTGAATGCACAAAAGCATGCTAATATGATCAAAAGTGCCTTCTATATGCTCTTTCAAATATGACTGCACAAAAAGTATGTAAATATGATCAAAAGATTTCAGTTGTACCTTTAAATATTCTTCCATGAACTTGCAGTTGTCTATTCGATCCCTTCACACCAGGGGCCCTTGCCCTCCAGGTGTCATTGCCCCCCCCCCCAATCAAGATGTTAAAAACTTGCCTTTTTAGGTATTTATTGTGGAAAAAAATTTGGCACTCCCAGACATTGAAAAATACATTTTACCTCTCTCCCCTCAATTTTTTTGAAGGGATACAACTCAACCATCCTTATTCTTTTAGTCAATTTGTAATTTATAAGACTTACTAAGGGGAAAAGAACGGTGAGGTTACAAGAAAAGGAGTAATAAACTTCAAGTTTAGAGTTTTTTACAATGGAGATTATGAAGGTGCTCTTTTCATGGTTCCCATCTTTTTAGTCTGGAAAAGGCATCAGAAGTGCCCTTTTCTTGTGTCATATGAAACTATAGCCTAATGGTATTATCGAAATATATTCATAAAAACCTATAGACACAACACTTATTTTTCAAGTCAGCCAAATGCTATTAATTAGCCTAATAAAATAACCTAAATTAGGAATTACTGAGGATAATGAGGCTCAAGACTTTGTTTAGCTAAAGATAGTGAAGCCTATAAGAAAGAATTTTTTCATTAGATAACTTCAGCCTAAATACAAAATTAGTCAAGTCTTACCCAAACAATTTAACCAGAGATCAAGGATTCCAATAGGCTACCAAAAAAATTTACAGATTTAAACTAATAAAAAAACGGGAAAAATCTTTCATGTACAACTTCACCAAAACAATTATCAGAATGCCAAAATATTAAATGATAGTGTATCCCCCCCACCAGAACCAACAAGGAGGAATGTGCATTTCTAGTGTAATAACTCTTAGCCTATATTGAAAAGGAGGATAAAATAAAGAATCTAATGATAGGCTATTGCTTTTATTAGTATGTTTCCTTCATAGGAGCCCTAACTCTTAAATGTCACTAAATTAGGTTTTAAAAACGAAAAACCAAACCTTATGTTGCCTGACCTCTGATAAAAATAATTAAAATT
Organism: Artemia sp. Qi Xiang Cuo; assembly: GCF_049724085.1. Taxonomy (NCBI): domain Eukaryota; kingdom Metazoa; phylum Arthropoda; class Branchiopoda; order Anostraca; family Artemiidae; genus Artemia; species Artemia sp. Qi Xiang Cuo. The sequence goes on along the minus strand of NC_142814.1, from coordinate 41,602,067 downwards.
GAGTGTTCCAAACCAGATAGTTTTGCTCGAAATTTTCTATATGAGTTAAGGTATAGCTGAAATGGATTCATGTTTTTTGCTACACGTTTAGCTGGATTATAAAATCCATCTCTAGTTGAACAAAAGATGGATTTTATCCATATTTCGTTGTTTTCACGAGGATTTTAGTTAAACTCACGTCCTCGTGAAAACGGCCCCAAAGTTTGTTCATTCATTCATATCTGGCTTTGTTCTAATTTTTAATTAACAAAACTGGTCATCTTTTATTGTATTTAGACTTGATTAGATGGATGATGACAGTTAAAATGGATGGTACTGATCAGTAATTCAGAGTGAGACTGAAAAATATTTTTTATTTTTTTATTTACTGTGTAAGATTATTATTGGTTTTAAATGGTTTTAAATTTGTTTTATTGTTGGTTTTAAATTTCCTATTGGGTGATCAAAGAAGAGCACACAGAACTAAACTGTTAAATTAATTTAATTTTTTTTTCCAGAATGATATTTACATTATATTTTCTTTTTTTTCGGGGGGGGGGGGTAAATTGTGTCCACTATGCCAGCTATGATATTATCAAGTACTCAAGATGAGCATGTCTCAGCAACTGTAGATTTTTTTCCTGCAATTTTTAATAATGCATATCTTGTACATATGCATGTAAAGCATAGGATATATTAAATATGTAACCTAACCTAGGTACCCCCCCCCCTAAACCCCAAAAAACAACAGTTTAAATATTTTAAACACAATAAGCAATTACACTTTGCAATCCATTTATCTCTTGCAAATACCTGTTTGACAGGTTTCCATTTATATTTCCTTGTACAGTCTATAGTACTGTGTTATTTATATTGCATAAGTACCAAAATTTTACATGGGTAAAAGATTTTCCAGGGGCATTTGTTAGATTTTACATGGGGGGATTTCCTGTCATAATTTGCAATACTTTCAAGAATTAATTGAAAAAAAACAAGTTTTTTCAACTGAAAGTGAGGAGCAACATTAAAAATTGAAATAAACAGCGATCATTTTGTTTATGAGGGTCGCTACACCTTCCTCAATTCTTGCTTTTTATGGTAAGAGTATGACTTTTGTCAATAATTCTTTAATAAATCCCACTTACACAAAATTGCCTTTATCCTTTAATGAGATGTATTTTTAAAGAGCTGTATGGCTATTGCATAAATTGTTTTTATGTGGGGAGAGGGTGATAGACCCTCTCATTTAATGAGTAATTTAAATTCATTTTATTACCAGGCTTGCACATGAGTTGGGGTAAAGTTTTTTTCAGCTTTAAATTAGTCTTAGACACTACTAAATGGGGATCTCTACTTTTAACATCAATAATACAACTCCTATGTACCCTAGTATCTTGTATATATCTTGCTAGTCTTTAGTTTACAATAACATAATAAGGCTAGTAGTCTAACCATCATTTTAATACCATGTTAACTTATTGGCTTTTTATGACCAAATACTGAATTTGTCAAAAGTAGATTGTATAGGTTCCTTCACATTGAAAACATAAGACTTTACGTTATGTTTAGTCCTAAGGTTGTTACGTTTCATATTACAGGTCTTACGTTTATGTTCCTTCACATTAAAAATCTTCCCTTCACACTGCAACATCAATTTTCAGTGCTACCCATGCAAAAATGATTTTCCTTGTTGTGCAAGGAAGGGGGCTGTAATTTCCCTATTCTAGGTTTTTGACCTTACTGATTCTTACGGTACACTTTTCATTTTGATCTGATGCCATTTTAGAGGGGCTTCAGACTTTTATTTAAATCACCATTGATTTCTTTTCGAAATTAACTTTTAAGAAGAACCAAAATTATAGTTACCATTCCTGAATCAGTGTCAGATGGCATTTTTTTTCACTAGGTATTTTTTCTTCTAAACGTGGTTTTTATTTTTTGGTTACTATGGGCTGTAGTTTGCTTTTTAGTCATCCCTGTGGTTATCCCAGTCCAACGTTGAACTTCTGCAAGTGAACACTGTCAAAGAGAAAGCACACCGCATGGCAGTTTTCAAATTTCTTATTTCCCTGAATCTCTTTATTTTTTTCTTTAGTTTCAGTTTCATGGCAGGCATGTCTTTTTACACATTTTTAATAACTTTATGTTAAAAATCGTCTCTTTACCCTGTTTTTCACCATATCCCATAGAATTAAGACAACTAATTATAGCTATTAGATTTTCTTTCAAAGAAATCTAAAACCAGTTACTACATTTCAAAACAAAGCTATAGAAATGTCAAAACTATTTTCTCATATCATCTTTTTACTCTGGTACTAGTGTTATTATTGTTAGTACCACTTTTTTGGAGAGCAAATGCTAAAGATCCGGTCAGTTAAAGAAATGTTCAAGCCAGTTTTTACTTAATGAGCGTGACCGGAACTATAAGACAAAATTATATTGTTATTGGTCGGTTTTCTGTGAAATTTAGAATCCAGACTATTTTCATTTTTTAAAGGAAAAACATCAATAAAAGGAAGTTTCCCATTCTCTTCTAATTCAACGGTAAGCTTAAATCCCCCCCAAACAATTAAGATGCTCCAAAAATCCTTTTAATTCCTCCTTCCCATAATCCCATACTAAAATTATGTCATCCATATACCGGCCCCAAAAAACATGTTTTAAAAAATATGAATTCAACGCAATTGTTTCAATATTATCCACAAAAAATATTAGCTAATTAAGGACATAAGGGAACCTCCATAGGTAAACCATTTACATGTTCAAAAAACTCCCCTCTAAATTGAAAAGAATAAGAGAACTTATTGCACAAACTTACTAAATACATAATTACAGAAACTTCGAACATGTAAATGGTTAACCTATGGGGGCTCCCATAGGTTCTTCTTCCCAATGTAATTTAAAACCGCGATGATACCAGTCTATTTAAAATAAAATAAACTGAAATCACGTTTAGGGTTTCTTTCAATCATGCCAGGGAAAGTATTTTTTCTATTGATCACGTTTATCATAGTGACAATTGGATAATATGAAACCCCTAGTATAAGAGTCATAAATCTCTTCAAGACAAGAATTACAGTCTTCAATTTGCACAGAATATCCTCTATGCAATTTACATGAATTACATAATAGACATGTGTAAAAAATTTTTGATGTCGACTGTCTCACTTCCAAAAAGAAACTGAATGGGGAAAATAAATGTTTTCTATGAGATGGAGTAGTCGAGGGACGTCACAGATCACATCAATTAAACTTGTTTAGATAGGATTTTTTGAATATTGACTTATTTCTTGTTGCCTTGTAAATGGCCGTCCAGGTAGTGCTTAAAAGCAAAACAACATCATTTTGTTTTTTTTTCAATTAATATATCAGTCAATTGAGTAAATACATTTGGACCAGGACTTAAAAGTTTCATGCAATAGTCGAAAGACGGAGAGTCATTTCTCATTATATCGTTACTTTGAAGAAATAAATAGAAGATTATCATCTAGAATCAAACATTTTTCCAAAGTCACTAGGTTCCGTATGATTGTTGCTTCTCAAATCCAGTCATTTTTTAATCCTGACTCACTACCGATTATACATAAAGAATGGTTCTTTGTCGCTAGTTACAGTTTTATTGTTTTTTATAGATTGATTCATATAGTTGTCTTTACTATATTTCACAAATACATTTAATACGTCTTGTAATCTTTGTATATGCATTATATTTACTTTTGCTGCAATACATGACTTTTTTCCGACATGAATTTGCTTAATGATGTAACATATTATGCAAACATCTCGTCCCATTCTAGGGCTAGCCGGCAACCCCTTGTAACTTCTACTGCAGAATTAGGTACCCTAGGTTTCATTTCGCCAATGTTAGCACCTTCAATATTCAATAGAGTAAAAGCAACCACTACAAAAGTATAATATCCTCAAGGTTGACAAATGAACTCTTTTTCAATACTGAAGAAAATTTAGCAGCTCACGCAAGATTGTGTCACCCTCAACTCCAATTACTTACTGTGCACCCGCATCATTTAGAAAACATTCCCTATGACGTAACAACCAAACCCTATGACGTCACATGTACCAACGTTTGGAGGGGGTGAGGTCGAAGGGATACCTGGCCGCTTGTATGGACGCCCTGAGGGTACTGGCCGCTTGTATTGCGGGGGAACTAGCCGGTCACAACAACAAACAAGCAATTTTGGGAAAAAATAGCCCGTCTTTTAAAAACCTGATTGGTTTTGAAACCTTAAGTGAAAAAGATTAAGCTAGTAAAAATAAAAATAAATTTCTGAGACACCTGTTCAGCCTTAAACAAATTAAAGATTTATTACCATTTGTTTGAGATTTTATTAACTTGTCACTAATTTCTCTGTGGGATAATAGCTATTAATTTGCCATTGGATGATTCAAATATCTAATCAAATAATAACGCTAAATAAAGCAAAAAATCAACCATTGAAAGAAAGATTTTAATTAAAGTATCAGTAGAATTTCGAAAGAAAGCAAAGTAACATCGTATAAAATTGCAATATGATCAACATACACTCTCAACTCAAACAAACAGTATTAATAAAAATAATGTACAATTTGACAACAAATACAATTACGAAAAATGGCAAAACAGTGATTGTAGAAAGTACCACTCAAGATCATGCTGGTCATTGCTGTTTTTTTGTCAATTGCTTGCTGTTCCTTCAGGTCTATTTGGTCTCTAGACCCTGTCTTTGCTCTATTGTGAGTTTGATTTTGGCTTGTTGATGCATATATTTGTTGCCTACTAGAAGCTTGGGAACTTGGGTTATCTGTTTGATTGTTAAAGATAATTTCTTGAATTGGGGTAATGATATCAGCATCATTAACTTCAGCGTAGTTATATTGTTGGCTGCTAACTGCAGCATGTGAAATATTTTGATCAGAAGATTTGGCAAAAATACTTGTTGTATAGTTTAAAGGATTCTGACTAGAGACACCCGCTGCACACTCTGAATAAATTTCCACTGATATATTCTAATCTTGAACAGTGTTCCCTGTTCTCTTACGGTTCCTTTCAGTTATATGTTCAAAAAGTAAGTTAATTCTTTGTACAAGCTTTTGTTCTTCTGGCTTTAAGCTTACACTAGCACCAGATCCACTTGTAGATCTCCCTTTTTTCTTTAGGTAGACATAGTGGTGTCTCAGGTTCTCAAGCTCCCCCATCTTTCCATAAACTAATTAACTAGAAAAAACCACAATGATTACTAAATTTTTAAACTTTAAACATACTCATTTTATAGCCCAATTTTTATTGCAGCTTATTTGTAAAATATATTGTGGCGATTTGGTTAATTTTTCTCCTCAATAGCAAGAACTGTTGAAAAAAAGAATTTTTCGGACCACGGAAAGTCAAAGATCACTTAGAAAAGAAGTAAAATTTACTGTGCCTTAAACCAAATTTATTGAAACAATTAATTTGCCTACACCCAATTATAAAATAATTGTTAGGGTACTAACTGATTTGGGTACTTAGTTTCTTAGGGAACTAACTAATTTGTTAGGGTCCTCCATTGGTAGTTTTGACCCCTATAACCCCATGATGGGGTTCATCATGGGGTTTAACTTCACCAAATTCGTCTCAATATGCAGAGCCTCAACAAATAGAAAGAAAAACTGCAAAAGGCCAGTATTAAAAATGCATTGAAAATAATGAGGAGATAAAAAAAATACTTGGAAAATGGAAGGGTGGGGCACTCTGTAGGTACATTGAGACATGTTTTGTTATTCTCTAATTCCTGCTTAGTCTCATGACCCATTTTAGCACTTTAGCACATTTTAGCACTAATGGTCTTGAGGGATGGTCAGGAGAGAACAAGGCCGATCGTAAGAGATGCAATCATTTTTCATTTGTAGCATTCCCATAAAATTTTGGGAGTTTGAACTCAAACATAAAAAGTTTGAACTAGTACTGATTAGAAGCTCAAAGTATGCTTCTCACTTCGTTCTGGGTTATAAAATTATATTACCGTTTTGGGCAAGGTAAACTAATTTGTACAAAACACGAAGAACCAGCAACGGCAGCAGAGCCAATTGCTTAAATTGATTTTTTTTAGACCTACTAGCCATTTTTTTTCATATAATTTAATGCTTACCTTAAAGAGAGAAACAAAGCTTTATTAAGTTTGTCTATAAAACTAAAAATACACTGAATGATTAAATTAATTTTTTAATTGCATTCATGATCTCCATATGCAACTCTTACTTTGAGTCATCTGGTACTTTATTCAGACGAGATAACAGTGATTGTAGAAAGTACAGCAGCGGCAGCAGAGCCGATTGCTCAATTTTTTTTTTAGACCTACTAGCCATTTTTTTCATGTAATTTAATGCTTACCTTAAAGAGAGAAAAAAGCTTTATTAAGTTTGTCTATAAAACTAAACATACACTGAATGATTAAATTGATTTTTTAAGAGATTTGGTGAAAATATTTGTTGTATAGTTCAAAGGATTCTCACTAGAGACACCCCCTGCATACTCTGAATAAATTTCTACTGATATATTCTCATCTTGAACAGTGTTCCCTGTTGTCTTACGGTTCCTTACCATTATGTGTTCAGAAAGTAAGTTCATTGTTTGTACAAGCTTTTGGTCTTCTGGCTTTAATCTTACACTAGCATCAGATCCACTTGTAGATCTCCCTTTTTTCTTTAGGTGGACATAGTGGTCTCTCAGGTTCTCAAGCTGCCCCATCTTTTCATAAGCTCATTAACTGGAAAATACCACAATGATTACTAAATTTTTCAATTTTTAAACTATAAACATTCTCATTTTGTAGCCCAATTTTTATTGCAGCTTATTCTTAAAATATATTGTGGCGATTTAGTTAATTTTTCTCCTCAATACCAAGAACTGTTGAAAAAAAGAATTTTTTGGATCACAGAAAGTCAAGGATCAATTAGAAAAGAAGTAAAATTTCCTGTGCCTTAAACCAAATTCATTGAAACAAATAATTTGCCTATACCCAATTATAAAACATTCGTTAGGGTACTTGCTGATTTGGGTACTTAGTTTCTTAGGGTACTAACTAATTTGTTAGGGTATTCCATTGGTAGTTTTGACCCCTATAACCCCATGGTATGGGTTCAATTTCACAAATTTCGTCTTAATATGTAGAGTCTCAACAAATAGAAAGAAAAACTGCAAAAGGTCAGCATTAAAAATGCACTGGAAATAATGAGAAGACACAAAACAACCTTGGAAAACGGAAGGGTAGGACACTCGGTAGGTACATTGAGACATGTCTTGTTATTCTCTAATTCTTGCATAGTTTCAGCACCCATTTTAGCACTTCTAATGGTTTGTCTGGAGAGAACAAGGCTGATCGTAAAAGATGCAATCATTAATTATAACATTATTTTCTTTTGTAGCATTCCTTTAAAATTTTGGAGTTTGAACTCAAACATAAAAAGTTTGAACTAGTACTGATTAGAAGCTCAAAGTATGCTTCTCACTTCGTTCGGAGTTATAAAGTTATGTTACCGCTTTGGACAAGGCAAACTAATTTGTGCAAAACACAAAGAACCAGCAGTGGCAGTAGAGTCGATTGCTCAAATTTTTTTTTATAACTACTAATAATTTTTTTCATGTAATTTAATGCTTACCTTAAAGAGAGAAAAAAGCTTTATTAAGTTCGTCTATAAAACTAAAAATACACTGAATGATTAAAGTGAATTTTTATTGCCTTCATGATCTCCATCTGCAACTCTAATTTTGAGTCATCTGGTACTTTATTCAGATGATATAACAGTGATTGTAGATAATTACCACTCCAGATCATGCTGGTCATTGCTGTTTTTTTGTCAATTGCTTGCTGTTCCTTCAGGTCTGTTTGATCTCTAGACCCTGTCTTTGCTCTACTATAAGTTTGATTTTGGCTTGTTGATGCATATTTTTGTTGCCTACTAGAAGCTTGGGAACTTGGGATATGTGCTTGATTTTTAATGAGAATTTCTTCACTAGGGGTAATAAAATCAGCATCATTCACCTCATCATAACTATATTGTTGGCTGCTAACTGCAGCATGTGAAGCATCTTGATCAGGATATTTGGCGAAAATACTTGTTGTATAGTTCAAGTGATTCTCACTAGAGACACCCTCTGCACACTCTGAATAAATTTACACTGATATATTCTCATCTTGAACAGTGTTCCCTTTTGTCTTACGGTTCCTTTCAATTATATGCTCAGAAAGTAAGTTAATTCTTTGTACAAGCTTTTGGTCTTCTGGCTTTAAGCTTACACTAGCATCAGATCCACTTGTAGATCTACCTTTTTTCTTTAGGTGGACATAGTGGTCTCTCAGGAAATAACTAAAAAATTTCTCAATTTTTAAACTTTAAACATACTCATTTTATAGCCCAATTTTTATTGCAGCTTATGGGTACTTGGGATATATGTTGGATTGTTAATGAGAATTTCTTCACTAGGGCTAATAACATCAGCATCATTCACCTCATCATAGTTATATTGTTGGCTGCTAACTGCAGCGTGTGAAACATTTTGATCAGGAGATTTGGTGAAAATATTTGTTGTATAGTTCAAAGGATTCTCACTAGAGACACCCCCTGCATACTCTGAATAAATTTCTACTGATATATTCTCATCTTGAACAGTGTTCCCTGTTGTCTTACGGTTCCTTACAATTATGTGTTCAGAAAGTAAGTTCATTGTTTCTACAAGCTTTTGGTCTTCTGGCTTTAATCTTACACTAGCATCAGATCCACTTGTAGATCTCCCTTTTTTCTTTATGTGGACATAGTGGTCTCTCAGGTTCTCAAGCTCCCCCATCTTTTCTTAAGCTCATTAACTGGAAAATACCACAATGATTACTAACTTTTTCAATTTTTAAACTATAAACATACTCATTTTGTAGCCCAATTTTTATTGCAGCTTATTCTTAAAATATATTGTGGCGATTTAGTTAATTTTTCTCCTCAATACAAAGAACTGTTGAAAAAAAGAATTTTTTGGATCACAGAAAGTCAAGGATCAATTAGAAAAGAAGTAAAATTTACTGTGCCTTTAACCAAATTCATTGAAACAAATAATTTGCCTATACCCAATTATAAAACATTTGTTGGGGTACTAGCTGATTTGGGTACTTAGTTTCTTAGGGTACTAACTAATTTGTTAGGGTATTCCATTGGTAGTTTTGACCCCTATAACCCCATGGTATGGGTTCAATTTCACAAATTTCGTCTTAATATATAGAGTCTCAACAAATAGAAAGAAGAACTGAAAAAGGTCAGTATTAAAAATGCACTGGAAATAATGAGAAGATACAAAACACACTTCGAAAAACGGAAGGGTAGGACACACGGAAGGTACATTGAGACATGTCTTGTTATTTTCTAATTCTTGCTTTGTCTCATGACCCATTTTAGCACTTCTAATGGTCTCATTAATGGCCTGGAGAGAACAAGGCCGATCGTAAAAGATGCAATCATTAGTTGTAGCATTATTTTCATTAGTAGCATTCCCATAAAATTTTGGAGTTTGAACTCAAACATAAAAAGTTTGAACTAGTACTGATTAGAAGCTCAAAGTATGCTTCTCACTTCGTTCGGAGTTATAAAGTTATGTTACCGCTTTGGGCAAGGTAAACTAATTTGTGCAAAGCACAAATAACCAGCAGTGGCAGTAGAGTCGATTGCTCAATTTTTTTTTAGACCTACTAATAATTTTTTTCATGTAATTTAATGCTTACCTTAAAGGGAGAAAAAAGCTTTATTAAGTTTGTCTATAAAACTAAACATACACTGAATGATTAAATTGATTTTTTAATTGCCTTCATGATCTCCATCTGCAACTCTTACTTTGAGTCATCTGTTACTTTATTCAGATGAGATAACAGTGATTGTAGAAAGTACCATTCCATATCATACTGGTCATTGCTGTTTTTTTGTCAATTGCTTGCTGTTCCTTCAGGTCTGTTTGATCTCTGGACCCTGTCTTTGCTCTGCTATGAGTTTGATTTTGGGTTGTTGATGCATATTTTTGTTGCCTACTAGAAGCTTGGGAACTTGGGATATGTGCTTGATTTTTAATAAGAATTTCTTCTCTAGTGGTAATAAAATCAGCATCATTCACCTCATCATAACTATATTGTTGGCTGCTAACTGCAGCTTGTTAAGCATCTTGATCAGGAGATTTGACGAAAATACTTATTGTATAGTTCAAGGGATTCTCACTAGACACACCCTCTGCACACTCTGAATAAATTTCCACTGATATATTTTCATCTTGCTGGTCATTGCTGGTTTTTTGTCAATTGCTTGCTGTTCCTTCAGGTCTGTTTGATCTCTAGACCCTGTTCTTTTGCTCTATTATGAGTTTGATTTTGGCTTGTTGATGCATATATTTGTTGCCTACTAGAAGCTTGGGAACTTGGGATATGTGCTTGGTTGTTAATAAGAATTTCTTCACTAGGGGTAATAAAATCAGCATCATTCACCTCATCATAACTATATTGTTGGCTGCTAACTGCAGCATGTTAAACATCTTGATCAGGATATTTGGCGAAAATACTTGTTGTATAGTTCAAGGGATTCTCACTAGACACACCCTCTGCACACTCTGAATAAATTTGGGTCTTTACCTTGATAAATTTGGGACCTGATAGTTTTTCTGGGTCTATAATAAGTGTAAATGTTATTTTTCCTTAGATTTTTTAAAATTTAAGCTTATTATAGACCCTGAAAAACTATCAGGTCCCAGATTCAGAAAGGTAAAGACACCATTCCAATAGGTAAAAACTATGGGGTCTATAGAATCCATTCTTCGTGTGGTCTTTGGTATATCGAAAGAACAAATCAGATATTGACAGATAGATTAATCCAGCATTCTAGTTCAATTAATAATTCACTTAAAAAGCGAAAAAAACCAGAAAATTTTGACTCTGCCCTTGCAGAGCACATTTTTGAAAAACCAGACCATACTATTTTTTTTAATCAAGCTAGTCTTATTTCGCATGATAAAGGTATTGTCCAGCACTACAGAGAAGCTGTTGAAATTTATAAATACCAACATTTAGGTCTAGCTTTAAACAGAGATTCCGGTGATTTAAGAATAAACGAGTCATATTTCGGTTTTCTCAAAAGAGAAGCCGATACGTTAGTAATCCCTGAAATAAACCTTGAACCACTTTCCCAGTCATCTAATCAAACACGTGAACAACCCCTTAGGTCTCAAAGGGTGTCTGCAAGAAATGCCTTAATTAAAATCCGACATAAAATGACATAGTTTTACAACTTATTTAATTGCAGGTTCGTTTTATTTTTTCGAGCGAATGAGTTGATTCCTTTGCTTTTTCAGTTGTTTGCTAGTATCCGTCGATGGGAGTTCATGTTTTTTCTGAATTTTGTGCAAATCACGGATATTGGTGAATAACTTTATTTTATGGTTGTTAGGTAGTTGGTTTTAATTCTTTTAACTTTTGGCTTTTATTGATATACCGTTTGATTTCGTGCTGAAGAAAAGAGGCGTCTGTCCTTTCGAAATATTCGCTTCGTTTTTTTTTGTTTTTTTCAGTGTCTTCATTTGGCCTATAAAAACCCCATTTTTGCTCGTTTTTCTTTCTTTATGTGATGTCAAGCCAATGTGGTTTAAGAAATTATCTTCGTCAAGCATCATTCACCTCATCATAGTTATATTGTTGGCTGCTAACTGCAGCACGTGAAACATCTTGATCAGGAGATTTGGCGAAAATACTTGTTGCATAGTTCAAGGGATTCTCATTAGAGACACCCCCTGCACACTCTGAATAAATTTACACTGATATATTTTCATCTTGAACAATGTTCCCTGTTGTCTTACGGTTCCTTTCAATTTTGTGTTCAGAAAGTAAGTTCATTCTCTGTACAAGACTTTGGTCTTCTGGCTTTAAGCTTACACTAGCATTAGGTCTACTTGTAGATCTCCCTTTTTTCTTTAGGTGGACATAGAAGTCTCTCTGAAAATAACTCAAAAATTTCTCAATTTTTAAACTTTAAACATACTCATTTTATAGACCAATTTTTATTGCAGCTTATGGGAACTTGGGATATCTGTTTGATTGTTAATGAGAATTTCTTCACTAGGCGTAATAAAATAAGCATCATTCACCTCATCATAGTTATATTGTTGGCTGCTAAGTACAGCACGTGAAACATCTTGATCAGGAGATTTGGCGAAAATACTTGTTGTATAGTTCAAGGGATTCTCATTAGAGACAACTCCTGCACACTCTGAATAAATTTCCACTGATATATTCTCATCTTGAACAGTGTTCCCTGTTGTCTTACGGTTCCTTTCAATTATATGTTCAAAAAGTATGTTCATTCTTTGTACAAGATTTTGGTCTTCTGACTTTAAGCTTACACTAGCATTAGATCTACTTGTAGATCTCCCTTTTTCTTTAGGTGAACATAGTGGTCTCTCAGAAAATAATTCAAAAATTTCTCTATTTTTAAACTTTAAACATACTCATTTTATAGTCCAATTCTTATTGCAGCTTATGGGAACTTGGGATATCTGTTGGATTGTTAATGAGAATTTCTTCACTAGGGCTAATAACATCAGCATCATTCACCTCATCATAGTTATATTGTTGGCTGCTAACTGCAGCTTGTGAAACGTTTTGATCAGGAGATTTGGGGAAAATATTTGTTCTATAGTTCAAGGGATTCTCACTAGAGACACCCCCTGCATACTCTGAATAAATTTCTACTCATATATTCTCATCTCGAACAGTGTTCCCTGTTGTCTTACGGTTCCTTACAATTATATGTTCAGAAAGTAAATTCATTCTTTGTACAAGCTTTTGGTCTTCTGGCTTTAAGCTTACATTAGCATCAGATCCACTTGTAGATCTCCTTTTTTTCTTTAGGTGGACATAGTGGTCTCCCAGGTTCTCAAGCTCCCCCATCTTTTCATATGCTCTTTAACTGGAAAATACCACAATGATTACTAAATTTTTCAATTTTTAAACTATAAACATACTCATTTTATAGCCCAATTTTTATTGCAGCTTATTCGTAAAATATATTGTGGCGATTTAGTTTATTTTTCTCCTCAATAGCAAGAACTGTTGAAAAAAAAGAATTTTTGGACCACAGAAAGTCAAGGATCAATTAGAAAAGAAGTAAAATTTACCGTGCCTTAAACCAAATTAATTGAAACAAATAATTTGCCTACACCCAATTATAGAACATTTGTTAGGGTACTAACTGATTTGGGTACTTAGTTTCTAAGAGTACTAACTAATTTGTTAGGGTCCTCCATTGGTAGTTTTGACCCCTATAACCCCATGGTATGGGTTCAACTTCACCAATTTCTTCTCAGTATGTAGAGTTTCAATAAATAAAAAGAAAAACTGAAAAAGGTCAGTATTAAAAATGCACTGGAACCAATGAGAAGATACAAAAACCTTCTGAAAACGGAAGGGTGGGACACTCGGTAGGTACATTGAGATACGTCTTGTTATTGTCTAATTCTGGCATAGTCTCAGGACCCATTTTAGTATTTCTAATGGTCTTGAGTGATGGTCTGGAGAGAACAAGACCAATTGTAAAAGATGCAATCATTGATTGTAGCATTGTTTTCATTTGTAGCATTCCCATAAAATTTTGGAGTTTGAACTCAAACATAAAAAGTTTGAAGTATTACTGATTAGAAGCTCAAAGTATGCTTCTCGCTTCGTTCGGAGTTATAAAGTTATATTATCGCTTTGGGCATGATAAACTAATTTGTGCAAAACACAAAGAACCAGCAGCGGCAGCAGAGCCGAGTGCTCAATTTTTTTTTTAGACCTACTATCCATTTTTTTCATGTAATTTAATGCTTACCTTAAAGAGAGAAAAAAGCTTTATTAAGTTTGTCTATAAAACTAAACATACACTGAATGATTAAATTGATTTTTTAATTGCCTTCATGATCTCCATCTGCAACTCTTATTTTGAGTCATCTGGTACTTTATTCAGATGAGATAACAGTGATTGTAGAAAGTACAAATCCAGATCATGCTGGTCATTGCTGGTTTTTTGTCAATTGCCTGCTGTTCCTTCAGGTCTTTTTGATCTCTAGACCCTGTCTTTGCTCTATTATGAGTTTGATTTTGGCTTGTTGATGCATATGTTTGTTGCCTACTAGAAGCTTGGGAATTTGGGATATGTGCTTGATTGTTAATGAAAATTTCTTCTCTAGGGGTAATAAAATCAGCATCATTCACCTCATCATAATTATATTGTTGGCTGCTAACTGCAGCATGTTAAACAACTTTATCAGGATATTTGGCGAAAATACTTGTTGTATAGTTCAAGGGATTCTCACTAGAGACACCCGCTGCACACTCTGAATAAATTTCCACTGATATATTCTAATCTTGAACAGTGTTCCCTGTTGTCTTACGGTTCCTTTCAATTATATGTTCAGAAAGTAAGTTAATTCTTTGTACAAGCTTTTGGTCTTCTGGCTTTAAGCTTACACTAGCATCAGATCTACTTGTAGATCTCCCTTTTTTCTTTAGGTGGACATAGTGGTCTCTCAGAAAATAACTAAAAAATTTCTCAATTTTTAAACTTTAAACATACTCATTTTATAGCCCAATTTTTATTGCAGCTTATGGGTACTTGGGATATATGTTTGATTGTTAATGAGAATTTCTTCACTAGGGGTAATAACATCAGCGTCATTCACCTCATCATAGCCATATTGTTGGCTGCTAACTGCAGGAGTGTGAAACATTTTGATCAGGAGATTTGGCGAAAATATTTGTTGTATAGTTCAAAGGATTCTCACTAGAGACACCCCCTGCATACTCTGAATAAATTTCTACTGATATATTCTCTTCTTGAACAGTGTTCCCTGTTGTCTTACGGTTCCTTACAATTATATGTTCAGAAAGTAAGTTCATTGTTTGTACAAGCTTTTGGTCTTCTGGCTTTAATCTTACACTAGCATCAGATCCACTTGTAGATCTCCCTTTTTTCTTTATGTGGACATAGTGGTCTCTCAGGTTCTCAAGCTCCCCCATCTTTTCATAAGCTCATTAACTGGAAAATACCACAATGATTACTAAATTTTTCAATTTTTAAACTATAAACATACTCATTTTGTAGCCCAATTTTTATTGCAGCTTATTCGTAAAATATATTGTGGCGATTTAGTTAATTTTTCTCCTCAATAGCAAGAACTGTTGAAAAAAAGAATTTTTTGGACGACAGAAAGTCAAGGATCAATTAGAAAAGAAGTAAAATTTACTGTGCCTTAAACCAAATTTATTGAAACAAATAATTTGCCTACACCCAATTATAAAACATTTGTTGGGGTACTAACTGATTTGGGTACTTAGTTTCTTAGGGTACTAACTAATTTGTTAGGGTCTTCCATTGGTAGTTTTGACCCCTATAACCCCATGGTATGGGTTCAACTTCACCAATTTCGTCTTAATATGTAGAGTCTCAATAAATAGAAAGAAGAACTGAAAAAGACCAGTATTAAAAATTCACAAGAAACTAATGAGGAGATACAAAAAAACCTTCGGAAAACGGAAGGGTAGGACACTCGGTAGGTACATTGAGACATGTCTTGTTATTCTCTAATTCTTGCATAGTCTCAGGACCCATTTTAGCACTTCTGATGGTCTTGAGTGATGGTCTGGAGAGAACAAGGCCGATCGTAAGAGGTGCAAACATGAATTATAATACTAGTTTCATTTTTAACATTCCCATAAAATCTTGGAGTTTGAACTCAAACATAAAAAGTTTGAACCATTACTGATTAGAAGCTCAAAGTATGCCTCTCGCTTCGTTCGGAGTTATAAAGTTGTGTTACGGCTTTGGGCAAGGTAAACTAAATTGTGCAAAACACAAAGAACCAGCAGCGGCAGCAAAGCCGATTGCTCAATTTTTTTTTAGACCTACTATCCATTTTTTTCATGTAATTTAATGCTTACCTTAAAGAGAGAAAAAAGTTTTATTAAGTTTGTCTATAAAACTAAACATACACTGAATGATTAAATTGATTTTTTAATTGCCTTCAGGATCTCCATCTGCAACTCTTATTTTGAGTCATCTGGTACTTTATTCAGATGAGATAACAATGATTGTAGAAAGTACAAATCTAGATCATGCTGGTCATTGCTGTTTTTTTGTCAATTGCTCGCTGTTCCTTCAGGTCTGTTTGATCTCTAGACCCTGTCTTTGCTCTATTATAAGTTTGATTTTGGCTTGTTGATGCATATTTTTGTTGCCTACTAGAAGCTTGGGAACTTGGGATATGTGCTTGATTTTTAATGAGAATTTCTTCACGAAGGGTGATAGAATCAGCATCATTCACTTCATCATAGTTATATTGTTGGCTGCTAACTGCAGCTTGTGAAACATCTTGATCAGGATATTTGACGAAAATACTTGTTGTATAGTTCAAGGGATTCTCACTAGACACACCCTCTGCACACTCTGAATAAATTTCCACTGATATATTCTCATCTTGAACAGTGTTCCCTGTTGTCTTACGGTTCCTTTCAATTATATGCTCAGAGAGTAAGTACATTCTATGTACAAGCTTTTGGTCTTCTGGCTTTAAGCTTACACTAGCATCAGATCTACTTGTTGATCTCCCTTTTTTCTTTAGGTGGACATAGTGGTCACTAAGGAAATAACTAAAAAATTTCTCAATTTTTAAACTTTAAACATACTCATTTTATAGCTCAATTTTTATTGCAGCTTATAGGAACTTGGGATATCTGTTGGATTGTTAATGAGATTTTCTTCACTAGGGCTAATAACATCAGCATCGTTCACCTCATCATAGTTATATTGTTGGCTGCTAACTGCAGCACGTTAAACATCTTGATCAGGAGATTTGGCGAAAATATTTGTTGTATAGTTCAAAGGATTCTCACTAGAGACACCCCCTGCATACTCTGAATAAATTTCTACTGATATATTCTCATCTTGAACAGTGTTCCCTGTTGTCTTACGGTTCCTTACAATTATATGTTCAGAAAGTAAGTTCATTCTTTGTACAAGCTTTTGGTCTTCTGGCTTTAAGCTTACACTAGCACCAGATCCACTTGTAGATCTCCCTTTTTTCTTTATGTGGACATAGTGGTCTCTCAGGTTCTCAAGCTCCCCCATCTTGTCATAAGCTCATTAACTGGAAAATACCACAATGATTACTAAATTTTTCAATTTTTAAACTATAAACATACTCATTTTGTAGCCCAATTTTTATTGCAGCTTATTCTTAAAATATATTGTGGCGATTTAGTTAATTTTTCTCCTCAATAGCAAGAACTGTTGAAAAAAAGAATTTTTTGGATCACAGAAAGTCAAGGATCAATTAGAAAAGAAGTAAAATTTACTGTGCCTTAAACCAAATTTATTGAAACAAATAATTTGCCTACACCCAATTATAAAACATTTGTTGGGGTACTAACTGATTTGGGTACTTAGTTTCTTAGGGTACTAACTAATTTGTTAGGGTCTTCCATTGGTAGTTTTGACCCCTATAACCCCATGGTATGGGTTCAACTTCACCAATTTCGTCTTAATATGTAGAGTCTCAATAAATAGAAAGAAGAACTGAAAAAGACCAGTATTAAAAATTCACAAGAAACTTATGAGGAGATACAAAAAAAACTTCGGAAAATAAAAAGGTGGGGAACTCGGTAGGTACTATGACACTTGTCTTGCTATTTCCGAATTCTTGCATTGTTTCCTAACCCATTTTAACAATTTTGATGGTCTTGATTAAGGACAAGGGGAGAATAAGGCCGACCTTAAGAGGTGTAAAAAGGAATTGTGATACTAGTTTCTTTTTTAATATCTATTTAAAATCTTAGAGTTTGAACTCAAACATAAAAACTTTTAAGCTTTACTGATTAGAAGCTCAAAGTATGCCTCTCGCTTCGTTCGGAGTTATAAAGGTGTGTTACGGCTTTGGGCAAGGTAAACTAATTTGTGCAAAACACAAAGAACCAGCAGCGGCAGCAGAGCCGATTGCTCAATTTTTTTTAAGACCTACTATCCATTTTCTTCATGTAATTTAATGCTTACCTTAAAGAGAGAAAAAAGCTTTATTAAGTTTGTCTATAAAACTAAACATACTTATGGGAGCTTATGGGAACTTGGGACATCTGTTTGATTGTTAATGAGAATTTCTTCACTAGGGCTAATAACATCAGCATCATTCACCTCATCATAGTTATATTGTTGGCTACTAACTGCAGCTTGTGAAACATTTTGATCAGGAGATTTTGCGAAAATATTTGTTGTATAGTTCAAAGGATTCTCACTAGGGACACCCCCTGCATACTCTGAATAAATTTCTACTGATATATTCTCATCTTGAACAGTGTTCCCTGTTGTCTTACGGTTCCTTACAATTATATGTTCAGAAAGTAAGTTCATTCTTTGTACAAGCTTTTGGTCTTCTGGCTTTAAGCTTACACTAGCACCAGATCCACTTGTAGATCTCCCTTTTTTCTTTAGGTGGACATAGTGGTCTCTCAGGTTCTCAAGCTCCCCCATCTTGTCATAAGCGCATCAACGGATTCTACTTAGTTTCTTAGGGTACTAACTAATTTGTTAGGGTCTTCCATTGGTATTTGTAAACCCTATAACCCCATGATGGGGTTCAACTTCACCAATTTCGTCTTAATATTTAGAGTCTCAACAAATAGAAAGAAGAACTGAAAAAGGCCAGTATTAAAAATGCACTGGAAACTAATGAGGAGATACAAAAAAAACCTTCGGAAAACGGAAGGGTAGGACACTCGGTAGGTACATTGAGACATGTCTTGTTATCTTCTAACTCTTGCTTAGTTTCATCACCCATTTTAGAACTTTTAACGGTCTTGAGTGATTGTAAGGAGAACATAAGGATGATTGTAAAAGGTGTAAACAGTAGTTGTGGCACTATTTTCATTAATAACATTCCCATAAAATTTTGGAGTTTGAACTCAAACATAAAAAGTTTGAACTATTACTGATTAGAAGCTCAAAGTATGCTTCTCACTTCGTTCGGAGTTATAAAGTTATATTACCGCTTTGGGCATGATAAACTAATTTGTGCAAAACAGGAAGAACCAGCAGCGGCAGCAGAGCCGATTGCTCAAATTGTTTTTTTAGACCTACTAGCCATTTTTTTCATATACTTTAATGCTTACCTTAAAGAGAGAAAAAAAGCTTTATTAAGTTTGTCTATAAAACTAAAAATACACTAAATGATTAAATTAATTTTTTAACTGCCTTCATGATCCAGATCATGATCCAGGCATGATAAACTAATTTGTGCAAAACAGGAAGAACCAGCAGCGGCAGCAGAGCCGATTGCTCAAATTTTTTTTTTAGACCTACTAGCCATTTTTTTCATATACTTTAATGCTTACCTTAAAAAGAAAAAAAAAAGCTTTATTAAGTTTGTCTATAAAACTAAAAATACACTAAATGATCAAATTAATTTTTTAACTGCCTTCATGATCCAGATCCACTCCAGATCATGCTGGTCATTGCTGTTTTTTTTTTACAATTGCTTGCTGTTCCTTCAGGTCTGTTTTATCCTAGACCCTGTCTTTGCTCTATTATGAGTTTGATTTTGGCATGTTGATGCATATATTTTTGGCCTGCTAGAAGCTTGGGAACTTGGGATAGCTGTTTGATTGTTAATGAGAAATTCTTCACTAGGGGTAATGAAATCAGCATCATTCACCTCATCTTAGTTATATTGTTGGCTGCTGACTGCAGCATGTGAAACATCTTGATCAGGAGATTTGACGAAAATAATTGTTGTATAGTTCAAGGGATTCTCACTAAAGGCACCCCCTGCACACTCTAGATTAATTTCCACTGATATATTCTTATCTTGAACAGTGTTCCCTGTTGTCTTACGGTTCCTTTCAATTATATATTCAGAAAGTAAGTTCATTCTTTGTACAAGCTTTTGGTAGAAGTAAAATTTACTGTGCCTTAAGCCAAATTTATTGAAACAAGTAATGTGCCTACACCCAATTATAAAACATTTGTTAGGGTACTAATTGATTTGGGTACTTAGTTTCTTAGGGTACAAACTAATTTGTTAGGGTCCTCAATTGGTAGTTTTAACCCCTATAACTCCATGATGGGGTTCATCTTCACCAATTTCATCTTAATATTTAGAGTTTCAATAAATAAAAAGAAAAACTGCAAAAGGTCAGTATTAAAAATGCACTGGAAACCAATGAGAAGATACAAAACACCCTCGGAAAACGGAAGGGTAGGACACTCGGTAGGTACATTGAGACATGTCTTGTTATTTTCTAACTCTTACATAGTCTCAGGACCCATTTTAGCACTTTTAAAGGTCTTGAGTGATGATCTGGAGAGAACAAGGCCGATTGTAAAAGATGCAATCATTAATTGTAGCATTATTTTCATTTGTAGCATTCCCATAAAATTTTGGAGTTTGAACTCAAACATAAAAAGTTTGAACTAGTACTGATTAGAAGCTCAAAGTATGCTTCTCACTTCGTTCGGAGTTATAAAGTTGTATTACGGCTTTGGGCAAGGTAAACTAATGTGTGCAAAACACGATGAACCAGCAGCGGCATCAGAGCTCATAATTTTTTTTTAGACCTATTAGCCATTTTATTTCATAAAATTTAATGCTTACCTTAAAGAGAGAAAAAAGCTTATTTAAGTTTGTCTATAAAACTAAAAATACACTGAATGATTAAATTAATTTTTTGATTGCCTTCATGATCTCCATATGCAACTCTTACCTTGAATCATCTGTAGTTTATTCAGATGAGATAACAGTGATTGTCGAAAGTACCACTCCAGATCATGCTGGTCATTGCTGTTTTTTTTTGTCAATTGCTTGCTGTTCCTTCAGGTCTGTTTGATCTCTAGACCCTGTCTTTGCTCTGTTATGAGTTTGATTTTGGCTTGTTGATGCATATATTTTTTGCCTACTAGAAGCTTGGCATCTTTGGATATCTGTTTGATTGTTAATGAAAGTTTCTTCGATAAGTGTAATAGAATCAGCATCATTCACTTCATCATAGTTATATTGTTGGCTGCTAACTGCAGCATTTGAAATATTTTGATCAGGAGATTTGGCGAAAATACTTGTTGTATAGTTCAAGGGATTCTCACTAGAGACACTCCCTGCACACTCTGAATAAATTTACACTGATATATTCTCATCTTGAACAGTTCTCCTTGTTGTCTTACGGTTCCTTTTTATTATATGTTACGAAAGTAAGTTCATTCTTTGTATAAGCTTTAGGTCTTCTGGCTTTAAGCTTACACTAGCATTAGATCCTCTTGTAGATCTCCCTTTTTTCATTAGGTGGACATAGTGGTGTCTCAGGTTTTCAAGCTCCCCCATCTTTTCATAAGCTCATTAACTAGAAAAAAAACACAATGATTACTAAATTTTTCAATTTTTAAACTTTAAACCTACTTATTTTATAGCCCAATTTTTATTGCAGCTTATTCGTAAAATATATTGTGGCGATTTAGTTAATTGGTCTCCTCAATAGCTATAACTGTTGAAAAAAAGAATTTTTTGGACCACAGAAAGTCAAGAATCACTTAGAATAGCAGTAAAATTTACTGTGCCTTAAACCAAATTTATTGAAACAAGTAATTTGCCTACACCCAATTATAAAACATTTGTTAGGGTACTAATTGATTTGGGTACTTAGTTTCTTAGGGTACAAACTAATTTGTTAGGGTCCTCAATTGGTAGTTTTAACCCCTATAACCCAATGATGGGGTTCAACTTCACCAATTTCGTCTTAATATTTAGAGTCTCAACAAATAGAAAGAAAAACTGAAAAAAGGCCAGTATTAAAAATGCACTGGAAACAAATAAAGAGATACAAAACACCCTCGGAAAACGAAAGGGTAGGACACTTGGTAGGAACAATGACACATTTCTTGTTATCTTCTAATTTCTGCATAGTCTCATCACCCATTTTAGCACTTCTAATGGTCTTGAGTGATTGCAAGGAGAAAACAAGGATGATCGTAAAAGATGCAATCATGAATTGTAACATTATTTTCATTTGTAGCATTCCCATAAAATCTTGGAGTTTGAACTCAAACATAAAAAGTTTTAACCAGTACTGATTAGAAGCTCAAAGTATGCCTCTCACTTCGTTCGGAGTTATAAAGTTATATTACCGCTTTGGGCAAGGTAAACTAATTTGTGCAAAACACAAAGAACCAGCAGCGGTAGCAGAGCCGATTGCTCAAATTGTTTTTTTTAGACCTACTAGCCATTTTTTTCATATAATTTAATGCTTACCTTAAAGAGAGAGAAAAAAAAAAGCTTTATTAAGTTTGTCTATAAAACTAAAAATACACTGAATGATTAAATTAATTTTTTAATTCCCTTCACGATCTCCATCTTCAACTCTTACTTTGAGTCATCTGTTACTTTATTCAGATGAGATAACAGTGATTGTAGAAAGTACCACTCCAGATCATGTTGGTCATTGCTGTTTTTTTTTTGTCAATTGCTTGCTGTTCCTTCAGGTCTGTTTGATCTCTAGAACCTGTCTTTGTTCTATTATGAGTTTGATTTTGGCTTGTTGATGCATATATTTGTTGCCTACTAGAAGCTTGGGAACTTGGGATGTTTGTTTGATTGTTAATGAGAATTTCTTCACTAGGGCTAATACAATCAGCATCATTCACCTCTTCATAGTTATATTGTTGGCTGCTAACTTCAGCATGTGAAACATCTTGATCAGGAGATTAGGTGAAAATACTTGTTGTATAGTTCAAGGGATTCTCACTATAGACACCCCCTGCACACTCTGAATACATTTCTACTGATATATTCTCATCTGGAACAGTGTTCCCTGTTGTCTTACGGTACCTTTCAATTATATGTTCAGAAAGTAAGTTCATTCTTTGTACAAGCTTTTGATCTTCTGGCTTTAAGCTTACTCTAGCATCTGATCCACTTGTAGATCTACCTTTTTTCTTTAGGTGGACATAGTGGTCTCTCAGGTTCTCAAGCTCTCCCATCTTTTCTTAATCTCATTGACTAGAAAAAAACACAATGATTACTAAATTTTTTAGTTTTTAAACTTTAAACATAATCATTTTATAGCCCAATTTTTATTGCAGCTTATTCGTAAAATATATTGTGGCGATTTATTTAATTTTTCTCCTCAATAGCAAGAACTTTTGAAAAAAAGAATTTTTGGACCACAGAAAGTCAAGGATCACTTAGAAAAGAAGTAAAATTTACTGTGCCTTAAACCAAATTTATTGAAAAAAGTAATTTACCTACACCCAATAATAAAACATTTGTTAGGGTACTAACTGAGTTGGGTACTTAGTTTCTTCGGGTACTTACTAATTTGTTAGGGTCTTACATCGGTAGTTTTGACCCCGATAACCCCATGATGGTGTTCAACTTCACCAATTTCGTCTTGATACCAATTTTACCAATTTCGTCTTGACTGTGGCTTGTTGATGCATATATTTGTTGCCAACTAGAAGCTTTGGAACTTGGGATATCTGTTTGATTGTTAATGAGAATTTCTTGAATAGGGGTAATAAAATCAGCATCATTCACTTCATCAGAGTTATATTGTTGGCTGCTCACTGCAGTATTTGAAACATCTTGATCAGAAGATTTGGCGAAAATACTTGTTGTATAGTTCAAGGGATTCTCACTAGAGACACCCCTGCACACTCTGAGTAAACTTGGGATATCTGTTTGATTGTTAATGATAATTTCTTCACTAGGGGTAATAAAACCAGCATCATTCACCTCATCATAGTTAGACACCCCTGCATACTCTGAATAAATTTCCACGGATATATTTTCATCTTAAACAGTGTTCCCTGTTGTCTTACGGTTTCTTTCAATTATATATTCAGAAAGTAAGTTCATTCTTTGTACAAGCTTTTGGTCTTCTGGCTTAAAGCTTACACAAGCATCAGATCCACTTGTAGATCTCCCTTTTTCGTTAGGTTGACATAGTGGTCTCTCAGGTTCTCCAGATCCCCCATCTTTTCATAAGCTCATTAACTAGAAAAAACCACAATTATTACTAAATTTTTTAATTTTTAAACTTTAAACATACTCATTTTATATCCCAATTTTTATTGCAGCTTATTCGTAAAATATATTGAGGCGATTTAGTTAATTTTTCTCCTCAATAGAAAGAACTATTAAAAAAAAGAATTTTTGGACCACAGAAAGTCAAGGATTACTAAGAAAAGAAGTAAAATTTACTGTTCCTTAAACCAAATTAATTGAAACAAGTAATTTGCATAGACCAAATTATAAAACATTTGTTAGGGTACTAACTGATTTGGTTACTTAGTTTCTTAGGGTACTAACTAATTTGTTAGGGTCCTCCATCGGTAGTTTTGACCCCTATAACCCCATGATGGGGTTCAACTTCACCAATTTTGTCTTAATATGTAAAGTCTCAACAAATAGAAATAAAAACTGAAAAAGGCCAGTATTAAAAATGCACTGGAAACTTATGAGGAGATACAAAAGAAAAACTTCGGAAAACAGAAAGGTAGGACACTTGGTAGGTACATTGAGACTTGTCTTGCTATTCTCTAATTCTTGCATAGTCTCAGGACCCATTTTAGCACTTCTAATGGTCTTGATGGATGGTAAGGAGAGCACAAGGACGATCGTAAAAGATGGAATCATTTGTTGTAGCATTATTTTCATTTGTAGTATTTCCATAAAATTTTAGAGTTTGAACTCAAACATAAAAACTTTGAACTTGTACTGATTAGAAGCTCAAAGTATGCTTCTCACTTCGTTCGGAGTTATACAGTTATATTACCGCTTTGGGCAAGGTAAACTAATTTGTGCAAAACACGAAGAACCAGCAGCGGCAGCAGAGCCGATTGCTTAATTTGTTTTTTTAGACCTACTAACCATTTTTTTCATATAATTTAATGCTTACCTTAAAGAGAGAGAAAAAAAGCTTTATTAAGTTTGTCTATAAAACTAAAAATACACTGAATGATTAAATTAATTTTTTAATTGCCTTCATGATCTCCATCTTCAACTCTTACTTTGAGTCATCTGGTACTTTATTCAGATGAGATAACAGTGATTGTAGAAAGTACCACTCCAGATCAAGCTGGTCATCGCTGTTTTTTTATGTCAATTGCTTGCTGTTCCTTCAGGTCTGTTTGATCTCTAGACCAAGTCTTTAATATATTATGAGTTTGATTTGGCTTGTTGATGCATATATTTGTTGCCTACTAGAAGCTTGGGGACTTGGGATGTCTGTTTGATTGTTAATGAGAATTTCTTCACTAGGGGTAATAAAATCATTATCATTCACCTCATCATAGTTATATTGTTGGCTGCTAACTGCAGCATGTGAAACATTTTGATCAGGAGATTTGGCGGAAATATGTTTTGTATAGTTCAAGGGATTCTCACTAGAGATACCCCCTGCACACTCTGAATAAATTTCCACTGATATATTCTCGTCTTGAACAGTGTTCCCTGTTGTCTTACGGTTTCTTTCAATTACATGTTCAGAAAGTAAGTTCATTCTTTGTACAAGCTTTTCGTCTTCTGACTTTAAGCTTACACTAGCATCAGATCCACTTGTAGATCTCCATTTTTCTTTAGGTGGACGTAGTGGTCTCTCAGGTTCTCAAGCTCCCCCATCTTTTCATAAGCTCATTAATTAGAAAATATCACAGTGATTACTAAATTTTTCAATTTTTAAACTATAAACATACTCATTTTATAGCCCAATTTTTATTGCAGCTTATTCGTAAAATATATTGTGGCGATTTAGTTAATTTTTCTCCTCAATAGCAAAAACTGTTGAAAAAAAGATTTTTTTGGACCACAGAAAGTCAAGGATCACTTAGAAAAGAAGTAAAATTTACTGTGCCTTAAATCAAATTTATTGAAACAAGTAATTTGCCTACACCCAATTATAAAACATTTGTTTAGGTTACTAACTGAATTAATATCAAGTCTTTACTACTATAGTACTTCAATGCATAAATACTCAATAGACTACTGTATTTTACATTTGTTTATCAAAGTTGAGTGTCACTTGAAACATGTTGGTCATGGTCGAAAAAACCATGCATATTCAGTGTCCTGATTGGAAGCTTTAAAATACAATACAATTTGATGTGTTTGTATCAAATTTTCAGGTTGCTTTGGGTCCAACTAAAGTTAGTCAAAATCAACTTTTACTTGAAAACAATATCCACAAACAGGTGTTTGAAGAAATGATGACATTGTATTTACTATCCTCTTTTTTTCCTTTTTTTCAAAGATCATATTTTTCTATGACATTTTCCTTCCTTTCCGAAAAAGTTCATAAAGATCTCACATTATATAGATATAATGACCAAAAATTAATTCTATCTGTTTCATTCAAATATTTGTGCTAAATGGTATTATCCTTCATTTAAATTCTCACTAATTTTTGGTAGTTGATATATCTTTATTTGTCAACAAATCCATACAAATATATTTCAACACCACAGAAAAAATTGCTGTAGCCTACTATTAATACGCTGTTTGTTGTGAATTCTATAAATATAATTTTCACATGTTGGAAATGTAAATAAATTGTGTTGTAAAAAAATAATTTAAAATATATAGCCTATTGCCTATGCTGTAAACAAAACTTTGCAGTTCTTTTATTTATTTATTTTATTTTATTCAGTAAAGGAGGAAGCCATAGGCTTGTCGCATTACGAACTAAAAAAATAACAGCTCAAACAGCAACACTGCAAAACATAAAACGAAAAATAAAACAAAAAATTCATCAGTAGAAAACAACTATGCAACAACTATATTACAGAAACTGTTTTTCATAGAACTCAGTTTCAACAAGAGCACTCTTAAATGATTGCACTGTTTGCGTAGAAACTATGGTATCAGCTAACCATTCCAAATTTTTGTTCCACGGCTAACAAAGCTACATTGGCCAACTTTCTTGTGCACTTGTGGCTAATACATTTTATAAGAGTTTTGTCGAGTGGCTGAGTAATGACTAAGTTTGAAGAAATCAGCCCAGTCCACATTATCAACACCCCTCATAAAACGGAACGTATTGATCAGGTCAATCCTATCCTGTCAAAACTCCAGAGAAGGAAGTCCCAAACACTCCAGTCGACGCTGATATGGTAAATGGCTCAAATATGGCACAAACTTTGACGTCTGATGTTGAACCCTTTCAACATCACTGCTGCGAGTCACATTTCCATGTAGGATACCACACAGAGGAATAAATTCATTTCACAATTAGTATTAAAATGATTTTACACAACTATGTGTTGCAACATGGATGTCTGCGTTACCATATGTGTAGACAAATAAACTTTCTGGTTAAAACATTTACTGGGAAATTTACATGTAAATAGTTTTTCATCAATGTGCGTTATCTTATGCCTAGACAAGTAAATTTTATGCGCAAAGCTTTTATTGCAAAATTCACATGCAAACGGTTTTTTACCAATGCTTAATATCCTATGTCTAGACAAATAAGCTTTATGGGCAAAGCATTTATTGGAAAATTTACATGTGAATGGTTTTTCACCAGTGTGTGTTACCCTATGTCTAGACAAATAAATTTTATGCGTAAAGCTTTTATTGCAAAATTCACATGCAAACGGTTTTTCACCAGCGTGTGTTACCATATGGCTAAACAGGGAAGCTTTAAAAGCAAAGTTTTTATTGGCAAATTCGCATATAAATGGCTTTTCACCAGTGTGTGTTACCATATGACTAGAAAAATAAGCTTTATAAGCAAAGCTTTTTTTGCAAAATTCACAAATGAATGGTTTTTCTCCAGTGTGAGCTACCATATGGCTAGACATGTAAGTTTTAAGGGCAAAGCTTTTATTGCACATCTGACATGTAAATGGTTTTTCATCAGTGTGTGTTACCATATGGCTAGACAAGTAAGTTTTTTGGGCAAAGCTTTTATTGCACAGCTGACATGTAAATGGTTCTTCATCAGTGTGTGTTACCATATGGCGTGACAAGTGAGTTTATTGGGAAAAGGTTTTATTGCACAATATACATTTAAATGGTTTTTCACCAGTGTGTGTAACCATATGGGTAAACAAGTAAGTTTTTTGGGCAAAGCTTTTATTGCACAGCTGACATGTAAATGGTTCTTCATCATTGTGTGTTACCATATGGCGTGACAAGTGATTTTTTGGGAAACGGTTTTATTGCACAATACACATGTAAATAGTCTTTCATCAGTGTGTGCTACCATATGGCTAGACATGTAAGTTTTTAGGGCAAAGTTTTTATTGCACAGCTGACATGTAAATGGTTCTTCACCAGTGTGTGCTACCATATGGCTAGACATGTGAGTTTTTAGGGAAAAGCTTTTATTGCACAGCTGACATGTAAATGGTTCTTCACCAGTGTGTGTTGTCATATTTCTAGACAAGTAATTTTTTTGGGCAAAGCTTTTATTGCACAGCTGACATGTAAATGGTTTTTCATCAGTGTGTGTTACCATATGGCGAGACAAGTGAGTTTTTTGGGAAAAGGTTTTATTGCACAATTAACATTTAAATGGTCTTTCCTAAGTGTTTGTTGCAATATGACTAACAAAATTTGCATTTCTGGCAAAGCTCATCTTACAAAATTTAGAATTATTTGATTTTTGACACCCATTTAATATAGAAGCTGAACCTTGATTGGACGCAAAGCACTTCTTGTTACACTGACTCTCATAACGGTTTTCTTTAGTAGAAGTCACCATATCACTAATTGATTGAGGGCTTTGAAGATTTGTGTATGGCTTTTCACGTTCTGCTTTTGAATGAGCATCTGATGCGGAAGTTAATGGAGGAGCGATTTCCAGTAAACTAGGTAGTTCTTCGTTCTTGACTTCATAGGAAAAACAATTTGGGAAAATAGCATCAGATTTGATGTCTGAAGAGTCAGTGTACTCCTCTTCAGCTATTAAACGACATTCAGGAATGGTACTAATTTTTTCTTTTAAAGTCAGATTTGCAGCGTCAGGTATAATAAGTGTTTTACATTCATTATTATGTTGATTTGTGCATAACAATAAAGATGTCTTAAAATCTAGAATAAAAATATAATATTAAACTTCCGTATAAGTCAACTGCCCAGTCCATTAAAGGTCATTTCAAATATTTCAACTGGCATGGTTATTGGTTTTTAGAACAATTTCTAAGATCACCAATCTGGGTACAGAGACGGGAAGATAACTATGTTTTAGAAATTTTTGTCAGTGTTCTTATTCATTAAATTGCCAATAATAAAATATATTTCTTTTTCTTATTTACATTTGAGTGGGATTTTATCTCCTGTACGATGTTATACTGTAAGTGACACATTGCAAGTGACAAGTAAATTCAATCCACAGCACACCAAATATTCATCACGAAAATAAAAATTTTCGTGGTTGATTTAAGATAACAAATAGTTTGTATCTTATGCTGCGTTAAAGATAATATTGAACTATTTTTTTTTATCAAAACTGTATTACAATACGAAAAGTTATTTGATAAGAATTACAATCTCAAGATGAAAGACACCTAAAAAGGGGCGAGAGATTAGGATCAATATCAAAATGCCTTTTGGTACCAAAATGGTTAATAAAAGTGTTTCTTGCTTGAGACACAGATTTTCATTGAGTTTTGGAAATTTCCACATGAAGACGAGTGCACAAAAATAAAGTTATTTATATGTTGGGAATTAAGAAAAACACTTCAAAATTCCACAAGAAAATATTGATATTTGAAAAATCAGAATAAAGCTTATTTTAACCAAGGCTTATTAACCACGTGAAAACAACTAAAGGAATAGCCAAATCCAAAGTAATTAGCCAAATCTTAAGCCTGAATTCTCTGACAGCAAGCTAGTCCAAAGTTCTAATTTTGAATAGGCGGGCTACTTCAAAATTATAGGCAATAGAGGAAGACATAATCATAAAGCCTTATCTAAGT
Source organism: Artemia sp. Qi Xiang Cuo (assembly GCF_049724085.1). NCBI lineage: Eukaryota > Metazoa > Arthropoda > Branchiopoda > Anostraca > Artemiidae > Artemia > Artemia sp. Qi Xiang Cuo. The sequence continues at coordinate 41,572,112 of NC_142814.1, read as the reverse complement.
AATTTTCTGACTTGTACGGCCATGTTTCATGCACTTAAAAAAGAAGCATATCTCATCTGTAAGTTTATCATCTGTGTGTTTTGCCATTTTTTGTTTTGTTTACTTTTGTTCTTTCTTAAAGGTGCCAAAACATGCAAAATAAAATCGGAAGCTTTAAATTGGCTAAGTTGAAAATTTGCACAAGCATAAACGTCTTAAAAAAAATTAAGGAAACCCAGATACCCCGTTTTTAATGAAAAAGACTTCCATATGCCGCTATTAAATTTTTGCATTTAGCCGGTTCCAGGTTTGAAAATTAGCAACTTGTGTTTACAATCAGCAGAAAATGAGGGGGAAAATATCATCTTGGTGTTCTAGAAATTATAACTTTCCTGATGGCTGCAGCAGAAAAAAACATTACTCTTCCAGACATGACACGTATGCCGCCTGATATCTGTCAACTGCTGGTATTAATAACTCTGCCCGTTGATATATGATAGGTAATTAGACTAGCATATACAGGAAACATGGTGTGAGCATAAACTTCTGTGGTAGTAAGAAAAACAGGAGAATTATTGAATTTTTAAATCATTATTAAGTTTGCCGAACTAGTTTCTGCTTATGGTTCTTCCCAGCTCCCCTTCTCAACGTAACTTTTAGCCTTGAGTATTTTGTAACACAGAAACAATAGAAACACATAGAAATAGCATAATTAATAATAATAATAATAGAAATAACATAATAACACAGAAATATAATATTATAAATGTTTCCTACTGGACCCCTTTTTAGAGTGGCTCAACCTCCCACAAAGATTGCTTTGTCATCTAAGGAGATTGTCCCTTGCAAAGCATTTTCCTATAAAACTCACGGACTGTAGTTTTCCGCTCATGGCTCTTTTCGACTTCGCCATAAAACATTTCACACTCATATAACTTAAGACTTTGTCTTACGTTATAATATCTTAAAGAGTAAATTTTGTATGAAATAATAAATTATAGAAATAACATAGAAATAATAAAGAAATTACAGGTACGACTAAACCTAAGATAGAGCGAGGTGACAAAATATATTTTCATTTTGACGTACTTCCAGTTCAAGATTTTTTTTATAACTAGGTTTTCTGTAATAAAAAATCAGTTTAGAAAAACAGCCAATTCCAGGCTGTGGTTTAAATGCTAAATCACCTTGTTTATTATCAGGAACTATATCTTGGCTATCCAATGGCATGTTTAAGTTAAAGAAGTCAGATTCCACCTTAACCTTGTCAACAGTTGTAAAAAAAGAGATGTATTCATTTTTCAGTAATACAGTCGAGCTTGTGGTTGCAACGATCACACTAACATCGTTGAGCTATGTCTCCATGGGCGCCCATATGGGGGGGGGGCGGGGGGGTGGGGGCTCCCGCCCCCTCCCCCTGGCTGAACTATGCTGCCTTATTTTTATATTTTTGTTCTGAGATTTCTATTATATAACATTAAAAGTGCCAGTTAGATGAGGTTTGCACCTCCCCTGGAATTCAGCTTATGGGCGCTCATGAATGTCTCACACTTCTAAAAGGAAATTTAGAATCATATATAAACGATAGAATAGACATAGATCATTCAATAGGTCAGTTAATTCTCTAAAGGTAGAAGAGACAGATGAAAAGGGAGAGTTTAAAGGTGAAAATTCTGGAAAGATCAAAGACCAGCTATTCAAACATTGAAACAGTCCAAAAGGTTTTGGTCTGCTGGCTATAAGCCGGAGAGCTAGATTACTCTTCCACTATCTAGAAAAAGTATAAGCAACACAATTCCTAATTCTGTTAGGTGACAATTGTCAAATCAAACACATGGTATCTAATTTAGCAAATACTTGCAACTAGGACTGGCACTCAATACAATAATATTGATATTCCTCAGTAACTTATAAGTGGAATGAGCATTCAAAAGTGTTGACAACCTAAATCTGATATGCAAATAATGTCAAACAGTTTTTGATAAAGTACCGTAAGAAAGAAGCAACTCAATCAAAAACTAAAAAGAAATTTTGATAAAATTAATACATCAAAATAATGAGCTCTTCTTGCTGATTCTAAATTATTAAAATTCATTGAGTTTAATGTTACCTATCGAAACCTGCGAACCTTTGAATATTTGCCTAACTTTTGAAAAAGGAGAGAAACGCCCAAAAAAAAATATAGAAATCCTAATTAAAATAACAATATCAGATACCGCACAACAGAGAACCCTACTGAACATGTTTCAAAATTCTATTTACAAAATCTACAATTTTATAGTTTTTTTCGCCAGAAGAATGATCACAGAAATGTGCTTTAATTTTTTTTTGGTTTTCTCCAGGGATGATTGTAGCAAACCAATGGTTCTAAAATACTGACAAAGGCCTTATTCAAACGGTCTGATTTCCTGGTCTGTTTTAAAAATCTACCAACCATTAAATTAGTAAAACAGTTTTTTTTAATTGAAGTAAGGAGCAACATTAAAACTTACAACAAAAAGAAATTATCCTGCATATGAGGGGAATATTCCTTGAATTCAATAATATTATTGCTCACTCTTAATACTAAAGTTTTCAGTACTTAAAAAGCTTCTTATTTCAATTATACGGCCATTGTATTTCGAGAGCCGTTCTTAAAGAATAGAGATAAAAAGTCAAACTTTAGCGTAAGGAGCGAGAGATCTAGAAGAGGCAGCCCTTGCCATACACGGGATGATTTCTGTTAATCAAGTTGCTCCTTAATTTCAACAAAAAAACTTGTATTTTTTCATTTAATCTATTATCTAAATCAAGACACGAGTCTAGTTTTCCCAAGGTAGCTGCAAATTTTCTCATTACTATTGCGCCCCCCCCCGCCCCACCAAAAAAACGGTCACTTCATTTACCAATAGTACCACAAAACTAATTTTAGCAATGGAACAAAGTGCTTACAGAATGTTTCCAGAATATGGTTGTATCAAAGAAGTGATTATTTGCTTTACAAAGGAAAGCAAGGCTGGTAATGAAAACGAGAGCCAAATTAAGCACTTATGACACAAAACCAGCTGACGCACTTTTATTCAGCATGTACCTAAATCAAGCCATATTATTGGGGGTAATGGTTATAACTTCTTAGAAGCCTCCTGGAGTAGTAGGTAGAATAGGGGCCAATTGCTCTTGCTAAATTAAGTTGCTACTCAGCCACTGGTCGTTTTCTCGAGTTTCTGACAGTGATAATGAGTTCCTATGCAAGAAAGTATCCATACTAGATCGAATGAAGTCAATAATAGCTGCCAAAATCATCTTAAAAGGGGGAGGGGAGAGGGGCTAAATTAAGGTGGGAGAAAAATCACTACATTATACAAGGTTACTATTACTAGTTCTGAGGATCCAAGTCTCCTAGCTGCTGATGGCTGGCGGGTGACTAACTCTTCTCTTCTTAGAAAAATGTTGGCTGGCCAAGCTGACCTTGAGCTGGCAGTTGGGGTTAATAGGAAAGAGAAAACCAATTTAAAACACTTTAATAATGAAAAGAAGGGGGTCTTCCACAAAGAAGTAAAAAAGATACAGGGAAATATTATCTCAGAACTCAAAAACTGAAGGAGGGGGAGCCTCAACAGCCAAGTGGCTCATTTTTTTGGTGTGTAGGCAACAGATTCCTGTTTTCTGAGCCTCAGCTCAAATTTTGTAATCTACCTTAACAGCAGTAATAATAATTGTATTAACAAAACTTATTATTCAAAGTTATAAACTTACCCATTTTCACAACAGAATCAGCAAAGTTATTTGGTTCACCCATATTTGGAACTCCAGCAAATTTGTAGGTTCTCAGATTAGCAAATACAGATTCAACGAAATGACATCACAAGTACCTCGAAACAGAATGAATTTTGTGATTTCTTTATCCAGAATAAACAGCGGCACACTTCTATAAAATTAGAAACTAAAATTATAGCCCCTAAGAGCCAATGTCAGGTATACATATCCCACCTGGACACTTTACTGACTTCTTAATCAATTTTCCCCAGGAATTTTAGTCCTGTATTCCAAAATCACTGAGCCCAGTTTGCTAGAAATAGTTCTAGAAGAAGAATTTATGATGAGATTTGTTCTTATAGGAATTGTTATGGTAAGTTTAGCAGTTAGGTGGGCATTGTCTTGACAATACTAGTAGTAGTTACCTTTGTAGTAATACATATAGTAGGATTAAAAACAGTAGTTTTAATGCAGTAGTGGTGGTGACAGCAGTTATGGTATGAATAACTATGCTATGAGTAGTAATGGTAGCAGTGGCACCGGTAGTCTCACTAAGAACTAGGCAAGGTATGACTAGCAATGTTACTAATACAGATTGCAGCAGCATGGGGTAAAAATAGTTATCGCAGGAGCGATTATGGAAACATTAGTCAGTCAGAATTAGTCAAAATCACAAGTAATCATCTTTGCAAGTCACAAACTCAAGGAGTCACAAGCAGTCACGATAGTAATTAGTTGCAGTAGCAGTACTAGCAGCGGTAACATAAGTAGTAGTGGTAGCAGCGGTAGTAGTTTCAGTAGCCCTGAAACTTTCAATTTAATACCCTCAGAAGTTTCTGAAATATTACTGGTACTCCCTTTTGACAATCTGCACGCATATAGTGCACTTCCCAATAGGGGTACATCACCAAGAATATTTCACCTTAATGCACTAATCCATTCCAAAAATATATTTCAGGTGCGCCCTTTTAAAATTTATACGTATGTTGTTAAATATTCCCCTAAGGGCGCCAAGTGGAATATTTCAACATTTACATGTTGTTAAATACCACCCTCAGCACTTCGAGGGGAAGCACGTTGAATAGTGCTTCCTGGGCTAAATCTCCCTTTCCTCCTTGTCCTTTTTAGATACCTCCCCTCTCGCCAATGATCAAAATTAGAAAATATCGACTTTGTTCGAAATAGTCAAAAGTTTACAACTATGCCTCTGGGGATATCATGCCCCCCAAAGCAACTGGGAAAAGGGTTGCAAATTATACCGTGTGTCTATTATTTACATACAGGATTTATAAATAGAAAGTTTGATCCTGGATGTTTCAGAAAAGGCTAAGGTTGGGGAAAAAGTTGAGGGGGATGGTTAACTAAATCAAAAGAAAATAAGCGCATCCAGGATATCAAAAGGGCATTCTTAATATCGTAGTAGAAACTATGGGTATTGACTTAGAACTTTTAGGACCACTTTTGCAACAAATACTGTGGCTGAAACTGCAACTTGTTGTGACTGCGACTACTCACCCCTCTTTGCGAGTGTGCTTACTTGCAACTTTGATTTTGACTACTTGTGGCCAGACTGTGACTACTTATGACTGGGGCTGTGACTACTTATATATGCTAACGCGACTTCTTACGACTTTGTCTATTTCCGACTATAACTACTCGTAACTGCGGATCTCAGCGAATGCGAGTACTTGTGACTGTGGCTATGAATAAGGCTGTTTGCAATTGTGACTGTGAATACTTACGATTACGACTGCTTAGACTGCAACTACGATGGCGACGACTAGTGACTGCAACTGCTACTGGTTACGACTGTATCTACTATTATTTGAACTGCTGCTAATGCTCAGTGTAGTAACCCGGTGAAAAAATCACTAGATTTTAGGAATTATTTGCTGATTTATTGATTTTCTTCAATAATAGAGTGATTTGTGGGGTAATTTAGTGGTTTTGTTTAGGCAATACAAAAAATCACTAGAAATTTCGTATTTAGCTTAAACATTCAAGAGATGTTGATCTAAATCAAAAATCTAAACCGTAGTTTTTGAGGCCTCTATCTTCACAAACCACAACAGAGTGGCGTTTATTCTATTTCACACCCAAAAACATCTAATTTTCTTAACAGACCACACAGCCTTTCTTTGACAAAACAAATAAAAATTTCAATAAAGATAAGTCTTTTATTTGGCAGTGAAAAACAAAAACAAAAGTTCTGACTAATAAAGGACTTATACCTATTGAAACTATTATTCGTTTCGTCAAAGAAAGGCAATGTGGTCTGTGTGAAAATTAAACATTGTATATATGGAGATGATAGACCAGGAAAATTGTATCACTATAAATTCAGCAACATTCCTTTTACAATTAGAAGAAGAAGAGGATTTTGCCAACTTAACTAAGAATTATAAATTTAGCAACATTTTGTTTGCAATTGCAGGAAGAGGAAGAATAAGCCAACCCTATTAAGAATTCAATATAAATTAAGGAACTCGAGACTTTGAAAGAACTCAGCTAATGAACTTTTTAAGCCAATGAACCGGAAACACTCAGTGATTTGGATGTTTTTTCTTTTTTTTCTGCATAAATATAGTTTGTGCTAGTTATAAAACTTTAGTATTTCTGCTGATGATGAAGACCAACTGTGTCTTCGAAAAATTCAGAACTTTTGTACTTGTTTTTTTTTCTCACTGTCTAATAAAGGACTTATCCCTATTGAAACTCTTATTCGTTTGTCAAAGAAAGACAATGTGTTCTGTGAAAAAGATTAAACGTCGTATATATGGGGATGATAGATCAGGAAAATTTTATAACTACAAATTCAGCAACATTCCATTTAAAATTAGAAGAAGAAGATGATCGTGCCAACTTAACTAAGAATTATAGATTTAGCTACATTTTGTTTACAACAAACGGGAAGAGAAAGATTAAGCCAATCCTATTAAGAATTCAACATAAATTAAGGAACTAAAGACTTTGAAAGAACTCAGCTAATGAACTTTTTAAGCCAATGAACCAGAAAAATTCAGTGATCCAAAAGTTATTACATTTTTTTCTGTATGCATATAGTTTGTGTTAATTGTAAAACTTTTGTATTTCTGCTGATGATGAAGACTGACTGTGTCTTCAAAATGTTCAGAACTTTTGTTTTTCTTTTTCGCTGTCTAATAAAGGACTTATTCCTATTGAAACACTTATTCGTTTCCCAAAACATCTATTTATCATTTAAAACATCTTTACTGATTTGTCTGTAGGAAAACTTGAAATGTTAGAAAACCAATGTTTTCTTAAGAAACCATGTTCAATAATGCATCACAAGCCAATCTTCCTTCAAATATTTATTCATTAGTGCAGCTGTTTAAAATGAGCAATGTCTTATACATTCAGTCACTTTTCCAGATATTGCATTAATGGCTTTACTTTTATTTTATTCAATAAAGGAGGAAGCCATAGGCTTGTCACATAACGAAAACAAAAAATAACAGCTCAAACAGCAACACTGCAAAACACAAAACGAAAAATAAAACAAAAAAATATTCATAAATAAAAAAAAAACTATGCAACAACTATATTACAGAAACTGTTTTTCATAGAACTCAGTTTCAACAAGAGCACTCTTAAATGATTGCACTGTTTGCGTAGAAACTATGGTATCAGGTAAACTATTCCGAAGTTTTGTTGCACAGTTAACAAAGCTACATTGACCTATTTTCTTGTGCACTTGTGGCTGATACAGTTTATACGAGTTTTGTTGAGTGGCTGAGTAATGACTAAGTTTGAAGAAATCAGCCCAGTCCACATTATTGACACCCTTCATAATACGGAATGTATTGATCAGGTCAATCCTTTATGCTTGTAATATTTTTGTACTTATTTCCAATCAAAGCTTAGGTAATATTTAACAATTTTAGCATTTTGGGAAAAAACAAATAGCCTTAAATAGCCCATATTGAACCCAATCATGGGGAATGGCAGCACAATGCAAGGTAGCATTACAGATTAGCAGCTTTGTAGGAGAAAATGGCTTAATAAACTTAAAAAAATACTATTATATTCTATATTTTATGCTCTTTTCCTGTATCACATGGGTTACTGACAGTGCACCTTATCTTCCCTAATGGTCCTGGATATATCCCTAAGATAGCCTATATAAAACTTCTACATTGCCAAAGAAATTAACTTAGTCTTTATTTTTTCTCAATGATCCTAAATCTTTTTCATTTGAGAGGATGTTGTAAAACTAGATCAAACTATCTATTTAAATGTACAAAAGTAGGTTAGATCCTAATCTAAATTTAATGTTGCTTCAACCTCACAAAGAACATTTTAAATCCTGAGTTAAGTTACAAAACTAATCTCCTAAATATCATTTTAAATGATTAACTGTACCAATGCAGGTTTTATTTTAACGTCAAACCCAAATAGAATTGAAAAAACTAGCAATATTTATCAAAGTATAGCCTATCCTTGCCTAGGCCTACAAATCAAGACAGTCTATACTTATTACTTTCTTTTCTGCTGATGAAAAACTTGGCTCAGACTTTCCAAAGAATTTAGTTTAAATTGCTTGTCCTTGAAACAAGGTCCTTTGAGCTATATAACATTTTCTAGCTTCTGAAAACTCAAATGTTTTTTCATTTAAGTTCCATTTTGCTTAAACGTAAACGTAAGAAGTTGAAATATTTTGAAATTCTTCCGTCAGAGCTCGAGCATTGTGTTTTGACTTATGGATACGTTTATTTAGGAGATTAGTTTTGTAACTTAACTCAGGATTTAAAATGTTGTTTGTGAGGTTGAAGCAACAATAAATTTAGATTAGGATCTAACCTACTTTTGTACATTTAAATAGATAGTTTGATCTAGTTTTACAAAATCCTCTCAAATGAAAAAGATTTAGGATCACTGAGAAAAAATAAGGACTATGTTAATTTCTTTGGCAATGTAGAAGTTCTATATAGGCTATCTTAGGGATATATCCAGGACCATTAGGAAAGATAAGGTGCACTGTCAGTAACACATGCGATACAGGAAAAGAGCATAAAATAAAGAATATAATGGTATTTTTTTAAGTTTATTAAGCCATTTTCTCCTACAAAGCTGCTAATCTGTAATGCTAGCTTGCATTGTGCTGCCATTCCCCATGATTGGGTTCAGTATGGGCTATTTAAGGCTATTTGTTGTTTCTCAAAATGCTAAAATTGTACCATATTACCTAAGCTTTGATTGGAAATAAGTACAAAAATATTACAAGCATAAAGGATTGACCTGATCAATACATTCCGTATTATGAAGGGTGTCGATAATGTGGACTGGGCTGATTTCTTCAAACTTAGTCATTACTCAGCCACTCGAAAAACTCGTATAAACTATATCAGCCACCAGTGCACAAGAAAATAGGTCAATGTAGCTTTGTTAACCGTGCAACAAAACTTTGGAATAGTTTACCTGATACCATAGTTTCTACGCAAACAGTGCAATCATTTAAGAGTGCTCCTGTTGAAACTGAGTTCTATGAAAAACAGTTTCTGTAATATAGTTGTTGCATAGTTTCGTTTCAGTTTCGTTTCAGAGTTCAGTGAGGTAACATCAAAATTGAATTGGATATTATTCTTGACTGGATTTATTTTGGTCAGGTCATAATTTATTCCAAATTAGTTGATGACCTGTGTTAAGAGGATTAACTTTAAGAGGATTATAAAATAGAATCTACTGTGTTTTAGTTTGACCTATATTTCGATATTTATTAACTCAGTATTTTTTCCTGAACTAATATTGAGACTTTTTAATTTGTGGTGAGTGCGATAGCCATGAAAAGCTCCGAAGAAATGCCTGAACATGTATATTCTCCTGTTCTGAATTTTATTCAAAGCAATTTGCTAAGCGGAATTGAGGAGGATATTATTAAAAGACATGGTATGGAGTTTTTTGACGTGAATATAGTCAAAGAAGCTAAAAGTTTACTGTGGCAAATAAGTGCACCTGAATTGGATTGCCCAGTACGTAAGGGGAACAATGCACTTTCTAATCATTTTAGTGACATTATTTCTCTGTTAAGATCTCTTGACAGTAGTGACACTTTTGCACCTACGTTTGTAATAAAGCGACCTACAGAGGTGCCATGTCTCCCTGCAAATGCTTATACTTCTTTACTCTCCAAGTTTAATGAGCTACAACAAGTGGTTGTTGAAATGTCAGGGAAACTTGACAATTATCAGTTGAATTTTCCTCAACTTCCCAAACATACCCCAGCAATTGACACTCATACGACAGTTATTGTCTCTAAAGTGCCTTAAGTTCTGTCAGATCCGATTAAACGCAAATCTGTTCTCGATCAAATAGCTGTGCATGAATAAGTTTTTAGTGTAAAACCTGTTAAAGACAGATGGTATGTCAATATTGATAAATCTGCAACTTAAGATTTTTGTACATCCGTTCAGAACTTTATTACCGGAGCAACAGATAAAGTACGATCCAAGCGCTTTTTTGGGATTCTCAGAGGTTTCCCAGTTGATGTTGACCTTTCAGTTATTAAAAGACTGCAAGGCATAATAAGTGCAAATCGACTGGGCCAGACTATGTCAGTCAAGCTGGAATTTGAAGACTCCTTCACTCAGTCTGTTTATTTCAAAGAAGGAATTAAAGTGGCATATGAATTTTTTCAAATTCACGAACTTAATGAAATACCTAAATGCTGCTTCAAATGCCGATCATATGATCACTTTCAAAGTGCTTGCACCAGCAATGTCCCGAAATGTGCCAGATGTGCTGGGCCACATATTTCTACTAAGGATAGTCCTTGTAGGTCTGCTCCCAAGTGTGCTAACTGTGGTAAAAATCATACTTCTTATGGCTTGTCCTGCCCTATATCTAAGGAACTAATGTCGCGCTTCCACTTTTTGCAATGACTTTGGAGTTTTCAATAATATCGTTTAATACTAATGGTACAAAGGATAAGGATTTCGTTATTGATGAGTTCTACTATGATTTTGATTTGGTTTGTTTACAGGAGCATCTTCTTACAGACTCTAGCATTAACGTTTTGCGTCGTAGCCTTCATCATGATGTGTTTTTTTACTACTTCCAGAGCTACAAGAGGCCGGCCATCCGGAGGACTAGCTTGTGATTTTAAGCACAATCCTAATTTGGTTTCGCCGGTGACTTTTTACTCGGATGAGTTTTTTTTGGCTGTTCGTATTGGCACTGTAGTTTTCATTAATTCTTATCTGCCTTATGATGACCGTTCCTCTAGATTGATGGCCAGATTTTCTAAAGCCTGTAACATGTTGAAGTTTCTAGTGGATAATTTTATTTCAATTTCTCTAGATTATATGATCATTGGTGACCTCAATACAGATATAAATAACTCATCAGTGAGATGTGATTTGTTGTTGGATTGCCTTCCATCTTATCATATTATACCCAAAACTCATCCGTATTCTTATATTCACCATTCAGGCAGTAAGAGCAATATTGATCACATTATTTGCTCACTTAGTATTATTACATCAATAGTGTTTGTACATGCTGAAGAACAAGACTTACACCATCTCCCTATCTCACTTATTCTTACGCTGAATTTAAACCCTGCAAGTTTCCGCAAAGTACCCCAGTCTTCAAAATGGTTTGAAAAAAGTAATTGGAAGAAAGCTGATGTTCCTCTTTATGCGTTTACACTAACAAGGCTGCTGTCTGCTATACGAGCTCCCTATCATCTGCTTCAGAGCTCTATACAAGGGAATTGCAAAAAGGACCTGGATTGCTATTATAATCAAATAATTAAATGTTTAAAAGATGCCGAGGCAGTTCAGTGCCGCTGCAACGTGTTAGACGTGGTACGCAAAAACTATTTGGTCTTTAGATCCTAATTTAAAAACTTTGAAAAATAAAGCTAAGTTTTGGATAAAACTTTGGAATGAATGTGATAGACCGCCCTGTGGTATTGTTTCTGACCTTAAGCGTAAGACCCGCAGGGAATATAAAAAATATCTTAAGTCTATGCGTTATCGTGGTATGGGTTTTCCAGTGCCAAAGAGAGAATGGCGAAAAGTTATTAATTCTGAGTCGATTAGAAGTGATGTACCAAATAGTGATTGTCTTCCTGCATCTGCTTGGCATGACCATTACTCGTCTATTTTTTCTAATGTTAATTACCGTGTGCATTCTCTGTATTCTCAATCTCTTTCTGCTATTTTTAGTACCCCTCTATCTCAGCGTCTCTGTGTTCCTATTTCTCTTTCATCCGTAATTGAAGCAATTAAGAAACTTAAATCAGATAATGTTGATAATGATGGTATATCTAGATTTCACCTTTTATTAGAGGGCTCCCCCCTTATTAAGCATATACGTAGACTTCTCCAGATGTGTATTTGTACGTCTAGGGTATCGGAGAGTTTGTTGTGTGGTACTGTCTCTTTAATTTTAAAGAAGCGGAATTCTCCTTGCAGTTGCTCTTCTTACCAACCTATTTCTGTCTCTTGCACTTTTAGTAAAGTTCTTGAGCATGTTTTAATACCTTTTGTGACTAAAATTATGCTTGAGAGAGATAACCAGTTTGGATTTAAGCCCGGAGTAGGTTGTCAACACGCACATCGTGTATTATCTTCTTTGCTCCTTGAAAATTTTTCTAAGGGAAGGAGTATATATCTTTGTACTTTAGATCTATCAAAAGCTTTTGATAGTGTATGTCATAGTCAGCTTTTTTCTGCTCTTTGTTGTTACGGTGTCAATCTATCGGTTATTTTGCTTCTTCGGTACTGGTACTCTAATTCTTTTCTTCGGCTGAAATCTGTGCCTGCATCTAATATTAAATTGAAAAGAGGTTTAAGGCAAGGTGGAGTTTTATCTCCGACCCTTTTTAATTTGTGTATTTCAGGAGTTCTGGCAAAGATTTCGGCTACCTATCTCTCCATTTTTTCTGATGTTTCCTACCTGGCTTACGCTGATGATCTGCTTCTTATAAGCCGTACTAAAACTGGTTTATCTAACATTGTTTCTCGTGTTGCTACTTCTTTTTCAAACATAGGCCTTTCTCTTAATGTAGATAAATGTAAATTTCTTTCTTTTAATAATATTTCTAGTACTTCCCTTCGCTGTAGTGGCTTACTATCCCTCTCGTAGATTCTCTTCGATGGCTCGGTATTTCTATTACCAATAGTCTTCCGAGCTTGCGACAGCGCACAGTCTCAGATATTAATATGAAAATTAAATTTTCATTGAGCATGTTTTAATACCTTTTGTGACTAAAATTATGCTTGAGAGAGATAACCAGTTTGGATTTAAGCCCGGAGTAGGTTGTCAACACGCACATCGTGAATTATCTTCTTTGCTCCTTGAAAATTCTTCTAAGGGAAGGAGTATATATCTTTGTACTTTAGATCTATCAAAAGCTTTTGATAGTGTATGTCATAGTCAGCTTTTTTCTGCTCTTCGTTGTTACGGTGTCAATCTATCGGTTAATTTGCTTCTTCGGTACTGGTACTCTAATTCTTTTCTTCGGCTGAAATCTGTGCCTGCATCTAATATTAAATTGAAAAGAGGTTTAAGGCAAGGTGGAGTTTTATCTCCGACCCTTTTTAATTTGTGTATTTCAGGAGTTCTGGCAAAGATTTCGGCTACCTATCTCTCCGTTTTTTTCTGATGTTTTCTACCTGGCTTACGCTGATGATCTGCTTCTTATAAGCCGTACTAAAACTGGTTTATCTAACATTGTTTCTCGTGTTGCTACTTCTTTTTCAGACATAGGCCTTTCTCTTAATGTAGATAAATGTAAATTTCTTTCTTTTAATAATATTTCTAGTACGTCCCTTCGCTGTAGTGGCTTTACTATCCCTCTAGTAGATTCTCTTCGATGGCTCGGTATTTTTATTACTAATAGTCTTCCGAGCTTGCGCCAGCGCACAGTCTCAGATATTAATATGAAAATTAAATTAGGATATGCTAAGATTGTTGCCAATAGAGGTAAATATAATAAACTCGCGTTAGCCAAGCTCTACTCAACGTTTTGTGACCATTCAATTCTTTTTGCTTCTGGAATTTTTCTCCTTCTGAAGAAAACTGAGTTAAAAAGAATCCGGATTAATTATTTTAGATTTTGTAAATTTTTGTTGTTTCTTCCACCTTGGACCAAAAACCGGGTAATTATTAATAAATTTCTTGCTCCTAATATTACTGAAAAACTGGAAGCACTACACAGAAAACTTTCAAATACTGCTTGTATCCGTTTTTCTCCGCACCATCACCTTATCAGGTTTTTTCAGTCGTAAGTTATTTTTCTTTTATTTGTTTAGTTGTTTTTCTCTGTTTGGTCATTCTACAATTTAGATTTGTAAATAGTGAGTAAAAATCCAATAATGATAATATTAATGCCTGCTTATTAGATTCTGCAAGTTGTCAGTTTTTTTCCTCCTTTCACGTTATTTTTTTTTTGCTCTCGTTTCTTTTAAATTATTATGTGTTACACTGTAATTTGGTAATTTTTGATTTATATATTGTCTTGTGTCGCATTTTTTGTGTTTTTCCTCGTGATACTCCACGTATTGTACCTCTGTATAGTGTGGGTTAAAAATAAATAATAATAATAATAATTGTTGTTTTTTATTTATGAATATTTTTTTGTTTTCTTTTTCTTTTTGTGTTTTGCAGTGTTGCTGTTTGAGCTGTTATTTTTTGTTTTCGTTATGTGACAAGCCTCATGGCTTCCTCCTTTATTTTAATAAAATAAAATAAAAGTAAAGCCATTAATGCAATATCTGGAAAATTGACTGAATGTATAAGACATTGCTCATGTTAAACAGCTGCACTAATGAATAAATATTTGAAATAAGGTTGGCTTGTGATGCATTATTGAACATGGTTTCTTAAGAAAACATTGTTTTTTTTAACATTTCCAGTTTTCCTAGAGACAAATCAGTAAAGCTGTTTTAAAGGATAAATAGATGTTTTGGGAAACGAATAAGTGTTTCAATAGAAATAAGTCCTTTATTAGACAGCGAAAAAGAAAAACAAAAGTTCTGAACATTTTGAAGACACAGTCAGTCTTCATCATCAGCAGAAATACAAAAGTTTTACAATTAACACAAACTATATGCATACAGAAATTTTTTTTATAACTTTTGGATCACTGAATGTTTCTGGTTCATTGGCTTAAAAAGTTCATTAGCTGAGTTCTTTCAAAGTCTTTAGTTCCTTAATTTTTGTTGAATTCTCAATAGGATTGCCTTAATCTTCCTCTTCCCGTTTATTGTAAACAAAATGTTGCTAAATCTATAATTCTTAGTTAAGTTGGCACGATCCTCTTCTTCTTCTAATTTTAAATGGTATGTTGCTGAATTTGTAGTTATAAAATTTTCCTGATCTATCATCCCCATATATACGACGTTTAATCTTTTTATACAGAACACATTGTCTTTCTTTGACAAACGAATAAGAGTTTCAATAGGGATAAGTCCTTTATTAGAAAGTGAAAAACAAATACAAAAGTTCTGAATTTTTCGAAGATACAGTTGGTCTTCATCATCAGCAGAAATGCTAAAGTTTTATAACTAGCACAAACTATATTTATGCAGAAAAAAAAGAAATAACAGTATGATCCCTGAGTGTTTCCGGTTCATTGGCTTAAAAAGTTCATTAGCTGAGTTCTTTCAAAGTCTCGAGTTCCTTAATTTATGTTGAATTCTTAATAGGGTTGGATTAATCTTCCTCTTCCTGCAATTGTAAACAAAATGTTGCTAAATTTATAATTCTTCTTCTATTTAACAGCAAGTGGGCTTTTCAGTAAAACTATTTAGCCCTTTTCCTTTTGCTTCACTCTTTGGGCTACAGAGCTACTGGCTTGATTGCCTCATATTTATTACATATATTCATATATCTTTCAGCAGATCTTTCGACTCTAGGAGTTCAAATATAAGATGATAGATGTCGATTTCTATGCTCTGTGTGCAGGTATAGTTGGCTAAGCTCTTTTCTGATAGTGGGATTTTGTGGTGTTTGAAGTATTTTAACAGTTTACAAAGCAAGGTATGTTGTGCAGACGTCAGCATATTACATTCAAATAGGCAATGGTCAATTGTTTCATTATTCATATTACAATGCCTGCAAAGATGGGACAGGGGAATTGAACCACTTGAATTAGAAAGCTTATATAAGAATGCAAGGAAATTTAGTCCATTTGTTCCAGAACGAATTCTATGATAAATTTTAGAAAGATACTTATTGGGAAATGGGGAAAGGATAGGATTATTCTTATTAAAATTAATATTTGATAGTCTCCATCGGTAAATATCTCTAATTGGGATTGGTCTCCCACTTGGCTGGTCAATATTTATAGCATTATTTGCTATTTCATCAACCTGATGATTACCGCTTATGCCAGAGTGGCTAGGAATGTACTGAAAGTAAGTTTTTATGCCACTTGAAGCAAGATTATCAATAATACTGAGACAATGATAAGTGTCAATGTCCAACTTATATTGAGGAGCTGAGGCCAGCAACTCAAGGCTTGATAAACAGTCAGAATAGATGATAATATTATTCGAATTTTCAATCAAAGGTTAGTTTTTCTTAATGTGTTCTAATACCATGTTTATGGCATTCAACTCAGCAGACATTATAGATAAATCATTAAATAATCTCTCGCCCATTGCAATTTTCAGGTGAGGAAGGAATACACCACTTGCTACCTTCTCATTCATTTTTGACCCATCAACAAATATTTGGAAGTGGTTTTTATATGTAATTGTATTAAGTTCTGCAAATTTTTTCTGGACAAAAGCAATGGGGGTTAAATCTATAATCCATTTTGAAAATTCAGTATTTATTATGGGAAATGACCAATTCCATGGAGGGGATTGGGGAAAAGTAGGTGCAATAGACTTTGCTGGTACAGGGAGCTTCTTTTGAACATTGGCATACTCATCTGCAATACCTCTATTCATGGCTGGATTTCCTAACCAATTATGTAATGTGTGTGAGCTATTTGATTCAATTTTTGTAAGACGTTTTATAAAGAGAAAGCTACGTCTCTCCATTATTGTTGTTAATCCACTCTCCATAAGAAGAAACTTGGTGCTTGTGGGTTTCCTAAGACCAAATATGAGATGTATTATATCATTTTGTGTTGTTTAAATTTTTTGCATCTGTGTCTTTGCACATGCACCATAGACGATGAGCACATAGTAAATATGGGTTCTTATATGTGATTTATAAAACTGTAGTAAGGTTTTCTCCTTACACCCCCAGGTTGTGGAAAGAAGTCTTTTTAGTATATTTGTTTTTCTATAACATTTTTATATTGTGTTTGAAATGTGGAGGTGGAAATTAAGTTGTTGGTCAAGCATGAGACCTAGGTAATAAGTATGATTATCTTCTGGAATAGTGTATTTAAAGTTAGTTGTGCATTAACATGGTTTCGCTTCCGGTGAAATTGGATTATTTTTGACTTGTTGGGTGCAATGGGTAAATCTGAATGCTGAGAGAATTTTTCAAACTGGAAAAGTGACTTCTGCAGATTTGACCGTGCTATCTGAAAGGTGTTGCCAGATGACCATAGCACCAGATCATCAGCATATTGTAGATTCGTGTGCGGTAGGTTCATGTCCCAGAGATATAGGGCAAATAGGAGGCAGCTGAGGACTGCTCCCTGAATTAGGCCTTTGGATATTGTCTTTTGGGGTGAAGAGGCTGAACCAACACAAACAATGAAACTCCGCATTTCTATGAAGGATTTAATAAACGATACTTACTTAGGAGGCACTCCAAGGCTTGCAAGCTTGTTTAAAAGACTTTGGTGGTTCACATTGTCATATGCCCCTTCAAAATCTAGGAAAGCTACCACTAGGATACTATTTTTTGAGAAAGATTCATTTATTGCATTTGTTTGCGAAATGAAAGCATCTGTTGAGGAGTGGTATTTCCTGAATCCAGTTTGAGTGTGTGGGATCATGTTATTTTTCTCAACAAACCAGAGGAGTCTGTGATAAATCATTTTCTCCATTATTTTCCCCATCACAGGTGTAATCATTATGGGCCTATAAGACTCAGGGTTATCTTTTGGTTTATTTTTCTTTAGGATTGGTAGGAGGGACGAACATTTCCATATACTGGGGAACCTAGAAGATGCCCAAGCTTGATTATAGCAATTTAGCAGTTATTGTTTGTATGAAGTTGTGAGATTTTTTATCCATGTAGGGTGTATATTGTCATAGCTGCCGCTAGTTTTGGTCCTAACATGATGTATTGTATTATTCAATTCCTGGATTGAAAATGGGTTAGTTATGCACTCGGATCCTGGGAGTGGTTGGTAACTTGGGTTCATAGGAATTGTGGACAGTTTGCTTTGATTATTTGATGTTAGCTTATTAACAAATAGAGTTGCAAATAGGTTAGCCTTTTTATTATCATTATCATAATGGTATTATTATGTATAAGCTCATACAGGAGTGGATTGGGGGAAGTCTTTTTCCAACATATGTGACTTATGACTTTATGTATAATTGGCTCATGCGTTTCTCTGGAGAGATTATTTGCGAAATTATTCCAGTAATTATATTTTGCATCTATTATAGTCCTTTTTAGATTAGATTCTGCTTGTAATTTTTTAAAATATGTAGTAGGTGTTGTTTTTTTTATGAATTCTGTCCTAGCTGCCTTTTTTATCCTCCATTTATTTAGGCACTCATTTGTCCACCATGCTTTAGGAATTTGTTTAGGGAATGTTTTCTTAGGTGTTGTCCTGGGGATAGCATGATTAGCTGTATTTATTAGTAAAGATGGCAAGGCTTCAGCATGTGTGTCAACTGTTGTGTTAGAAATGCATGAACTTTGGGTGAAACTTGTAATTTCATCATTTAGCTTATTTTGGAACATAGACCTTTATGTAAATTTTGTTCAAAAAATTTAAAGACACAATTTGTAGGTCAATTGTGGAGAATTTGCCACTTTTGGGGTTGAAATATGTATTCAGGTTTGGAGGGGTAGCAACAGCTAAATCGTTATTATTTAAAGTCATATGCTAAATAAATTTACCAGCTTTATTTGCTGGTTTATTCCCCCACAAAAGGCTGTGGGCATTGAAATCACCACAAATAATGATATTTTTTAACATATTAGAATTATTTATATAATTAAAGAAATCCTTGGCATCTGTAGTTTGGCCATTAGGGTTATAAAAGCTTATTATGTAGGTTTTTAAATTATTCAGCCAAACACTTATACCAATTACATCAACATCATTTTCAAAATCTGGAAAATTGATGCCACAAAATTTTATATTATTATTAACTAATAAAGCTACACCTCCTCCTTTTCTCTCTGAAGATCTATCCTTTCTCAGGATAGTATATCCCAGAGACTTAATTTGTTGATTTTGGGTTAAATGAGTTTCCTGGAGGCAAGCAATATTAATGGAATTATTATTCATACATGATATTAGTTCATTTAGCTTATTTTCTGTGAGTGATCTTACATTCCATTGGAGTATTTATAAATGTTGTGTTGTTGATTTATTCTTCATATGACTGTGTATCAATGTTCAGCTTTGTTAAAAGTAAAGCAAGATCTTTTTTTGCTTGAATGAGCATATCATCTGGGATGTAGATTTTTGCCAATTCTGCAATAATTTTTGTTTTCTGTAGTTGATGTATGTTCATGGCCTGCACTGCATTACAGTTTAGAATGAATAAGCATACATTTAGGGATTGCATTTTTGGTTGTGCATCCTGTTTGTTGGTTAAGGGATTGATTCCTGGTAGTGTTTCTGGTTTGTTTCTTCTTGGGAGGGGGGGGGGCCAGGCTGACCTCATCTCACCGGACAAGGGGGTTTGTTGGCTTGGTGATTCCTTCTGATAGGGATTTGAGCTAGGGGGCTTAGAAGATGGTGTTTTATATGGGGTGCTTGATGCATTGGGGGCATTTGACTTCGGGGTTTTGGTTGGTTTCATTACAGGCTTTATTTGGTATTGTTGGACAGCATTTGCTTCCATTGCTGCAAAGGGGTATGGGATGGCCTTCTCTGTTGATATTCGGAGTGTTAGAGCTCTTTTCTTGTATGCAGGGCAAAATGATTTATTTGTAGATTCATGTGGGCCTTTGCAATTGATGCATGTAGGCTAAGTGTTGTTGCAAGTTGTCAGCTCTTTAGGGTGGAAAGATTTACAATTACTACACTCTTGGAGAATTTCATTGCATTTGTTTGTCGTGTGTCCCAATTTGAAACACTTCTGACACTGGATAGGTTTGTATTCCTTGTGTGGTTTGATTTGCCCAAATAGGAATAATTTTTCTGGGATATCAATTTTATCCTTCAGTGTGAATAAAAAGGATCTACTAGTTTTTAGGCCCTTAGAGTTAGGTTTTCCAAGTTAAGTAACATCCTCAACTGGGATTGTGTTTCCAGCACTATCTGAGAGGCCTTCTTTTAACTCCTGAGTAGATATCTCTGGGGGAACATTATAAAGTACTATTTTTGTTGGTGATTGTTTTGGGTTCCAATTAGATGCAACAATTGGGGTATTCAGAAGGGATTTAAGGTTAGTTATTGTATCTGCTGATTTCTGATCTTCTACAGCTATTAGCAGAGATCCATCACGGTTAATGTTTAGATAAAACATTGATTTTAGCAATTTAAAAATTGCAACTCTTATTGCAGTGATCATTTTTATTTCAAAGGGGGTAGTGGGAGTAATTTTAAGGTAGATTCCTAAGTTTTTGGAGGGAGGATCTTGGGCAGGGAGAGGGGAAATGCTTTTAATTGGGGAGATTTTTTTCCTTTTTTTAGAACTTCTAGAGAGGACCTCTTGAAACCCATTATCATCTATGGTTACATTAGCCCCTACACTTATCATTGTCCTATTCTCCGAATTGGAGCTATCATTAGAACTTTGAGATAGGGTGCTTGACCAGCCAGGATGGGTATCTTTCACTATGACACTTTCACTGGAATTTGATTTGGGATCTGGGGGGACTTTTTTTTTGAGGACTTCTAATCATTGCCTATTGGAAAAAGCTTTAAACACAGAAATAAAACTAAAACAAGAAGGGAAAATAGATGATATCAAACCGTCTGCACTATACTTTGAGGGAGGATAAACACCACAATATAGCCCTGAGGATGTCTTGAGCAGAATTGGTTTGGTACAACTGCTGATTAGAAGAGATAATAATCACAAGAAAATATATTTCGATTTTCTTAAAAGGTTGATTTTGCTGTTGCTGTTTGGCTTTCCATTCAGAATAAAAAAATATTAGATTTCTTCTAAGGATTTCTTATAATTCTTTGTTAAGTTGGCAAAATCCTCTTCTTCTTCTAATTGTAAACCGAATGTTGCTGAATTTCTTGTCATACCATTTTCCTGGTCTATCATCTCCATATATACAATGTTTAATTTTCACACAGACCACATTGCCTTTCTTTGACGAAACGAATAATAGTTTCAATAGGTATAAGTCCTTTATTAGTCAGAACTTTTGTTTTTGTTTTTCACTGCCAAATAAAAGAATTATCTTTATTGAAACTTTTATTTGTTTTGTCAAAGAAAGGCTGTGTGGTCTGTTAAGAAAATTTAGATGTTTTTGGGTGTGAAATAGCATAAACGCCACTCTGTTGTGGTTTGTGAAGATAGAGGCCTCAAAAACTACGGTTTAGATTTTTGATTTAGATCAACATCTCTTGAATGTTTAAGCTA
Source organism: Artemia sp. Qi Xiang Cuo (assembly GCF_049724085.1). Classification (NCBI taxonomy): domain Eukaryota; kingdom Metazoa; phylum Arthropoda; class Branchiopoda; order Anostraca; family Artemiidae; genus Artemia; species Artemia sp. Qi Xiang Cuo. The sequence continues at coordinate 41,550,726 of NC_142814.1, read as the reverse complement.
AATACGAGATTTCTAGTGATTTTTTGTATTGCCTAAAACAAAACCACTAAATCACCACACAAATCACTCTATTATTGAAGAAAATCAATAGATCAGCAAATAATCCCTAAAATCTAGTGATTTTTTCACTGGGTTACAACACTGAGCATTAGCAGCAGTTCAAATAATAGTAGATACAGTTGTAAGCAGTAGCATTTGCAGTCACAAGTTGTCGCCTTCGTAGTTGCAGTGTAAGCGGTCGTAATCGTAACTGTTCACAGTCACAATTGCAAAGAGCCTTATTCATAGCCACAGTCACAAGTACTCGCATTCGCTAGGATCCGCAGTTACGAGTAGTTATAGTCGGAAATAGACAAAGTCGTAAGAAGTTGCGTTAGCATATATAAGTAGTCACAGCCCCAGTCATATGTAGTAACAGTCTGGCCACAAGTAGTCAAAATCAAAGTTACAAGTAAGCACAGTCGCAAAAAGGCGTGAGTAGTCATAGTCGTGGGCAGTCGTAGTCTGAGTCGCAAATAGTCGCAGTCACAACAAGTTGCAGTTGCAGCCGCAGTATTTTGTTGCAAAAGTGGTCCTAAAAGTTTTTAAGTCGATACCCATAGTTTCTGCTAAGACATTAAGAATGCCCTTTTGATATCCTGGATGCGCTTATTTTCTTTTGATTTAGTTAACCATCCCCCTCAACTTTTTCCCCAACCTTAGCCTTTTCTGAAACATCCAGGATCAAACTTTCTATTTATAAATCCTGTATGTAAATAATAGACACACGGTATAATTTGCAACCCTTTTCCACAGTGGCTTTGAGGGGCATGATATCCCCAGAGGCATAGTTGTAAACTTTTGACTATTTCGAACAAAGTGGATATTTTCTAATTTTGATCAGTGGCGAGAGGGGAGGTATCTAAAATGGACAAGGAGGAAAGGGAGATTTTGCCCAGGAAGCACTATTCAACGTGCATCCGCTCGACGTGCTGAGGGTGGTATTTAACAACATGTAAATGTTGAAATATTCCACTTGGCGCCCTTAGAGGAATATTTAACAACATATAAATGTTAAAAAGGCCCCCTTCTTTTCATTATTAAAGTGTTTTAAATTGGTTTTCTCTTTCCTATCAACCCCACCTGCCAGCTCAAGATCAGCTTGGCCAGCCAACACTCGATCCTCAAAAGAGAGGAGTGAGTCACCCACCAGCCATCAGCAGCAAGGAGAATCGGATCCTCAGAACTAGTAATAGTAACCTTGTATAAGGTAGTGATTTTTCTCCCACCTTAATTTAGCCCCTCCCCCCCCCCCCATTTAAGATGATTTTGGCAGCTATTATTGACTTCATTCGATCTAGTATGGATATTTTCTTGCATAGTAACTCATTATCACTGTCAGAAACTCGAGAAAACGACCAGTGGCTGAGTAGCAACTTAATTTAGAAAGAGCAATTGGCCCCTATTCTACCTACTACTCCGGGAGGCTTCTCAAGAAGGTTATAACCACTACCCCCAATAATATGGCTTGATTTAGGTACATGCTGAATAAAAGTGCGTCAGCTAGTTTTGTGTCATAAGTTCTTAGTTTGGCTTTCGTTTTCATTACCAGCCTTGCTTTCCTTTGTAAAGCAAATAATCACTTCTTTGATACAACCATATTCTGGAAACATTCTGTAAGCACTTTGTTCCATTGCTAAAATTGATTTTGTGGTACTATTGGTAAATGAAGTGACCGTTTTTTTTTGGGTGGGCGGGGGTGCAATAGTAATGAGAAAATTTGCAGCTACCTTGAGAAAAATAGACTCGTGTCTTGATTTAGATAATAGATTAAATGACAAAATAAAAGTTTTTTTTGTTGAAAGTAAGGAGCAACTTAATTAACGCAAATCATCCCGTGTATGGCAACATACACCCCTTCTAGATCTCTGTGTATTAAATTTGTCGAAATCTAATTCAGTTATAGCAAGTTAATTCTTGCTATAGACTTCTCATACGCAGTAAGTCTTAGACTTTTACAGTGAAAGAAAGAGGTCATACTCAAAATTTTGTTTGTGGTGATTTTACCAGCCAAATTTTCCAAATTTACCCGATTTAATTTACCAGCCAAACGAACCTTTGAAAGGTGAAAATCATAATTAAATGTCATGATAGTCATGTCCTTAATTTTCAGAAAAAGTTCCAACAGAAGATTATTGAAAAACAAATCCTCATGATAACTAATATCTCAAACTAAATTGAAACGTTATTATTTTTGTTCGGCAATTACATGGTTTAAAGCTAAAAAACTAAAGCACCACAAACAAGAGTTTGGGTATGACCTCCTCTCACTTTAAAAGTATAAAACCTACTGCGTATGAGACTGTGTAAAGTCTATAGCAAGAATTAACTTGCTATAACTGAATTAGATTTCAACATATTTAAGACACAACAATTTATAAGCCCAAATTACCCCCCCCCCCTAAAAAAAACAACGGACACAATATCCCCCCACCCCAATCCCTACACCTTTTCCCGACCCTGTGGCACCCCTGAAAAAAATGTTTTTTCTTCTGTTTTACTTCCGGTCCTTCTTCCTTCTTCTGCACTCCATCCTCTTTTTCATTATCCTTTATTCAAGTTTTTGATCTTACTACTTCTGCATTCACATTATCCCTTCCAACGTTTGTATTAAACTTTTGTTTGCCAAAAGTGAAAAAAAATTTCAATGTAACTCCAGAAGAACGAGGCGAATGATATTTATCTTTTATTGGTGGGCATCTGGGCAACGCTGGCTCATCTGGTGCATCTTGTTGTTTCTGGCCCATCTGGTGCTGATTTTTTTGTTTCTTTTTGTTTACAGCTACCTAGACCCTTTTGTCATCTTTATATTCATTTCTTTGTTTTTTGTCATGGCTGACCAGCCTGGATCTTTTAATTGCCATGTGTACGGCCAAAGTTTAGCCGTATCTTCGAGTTTTTTCTAGCCAAAAAAAACAAGCAAATCTAATACATCAGCAAGTTTTTTTTAAATTGCAAGAAAAAAGCAGTCATTTCTAAATCTTTAAGATTAAACATCCGCTTTGGTATTGACAATTAAAGGAAATTAAAGAGTAGAGAGTAGTAGAGTAGAGTAGAATATTTGTATTTATAACACGTACATAAATAAATGTCGCAAAAAAGGATAACGTCCTCGTAGCATATTTTAGTGTCAGAAATATTGCCAACGGAAACTCACAGCCATTTTTTTACTAAATCTTACAACAACGAAAAAGAAAACCCTAGTAAACAAAATGCTCATCTTTTCGTAAGATATTTCTTCACCAGTCTTAGAAAATGTCGCTTGTTGCTGAATTCTCGAACTGATGCAGGAATTGAGTTCCAGATTTTTGGGCCAATGTAACGGAGGCTGAATCCCGCTCTCGATGTCGGGCGAATTTCGCACGAAAAGTCTGAACGATGTGTGTTAGGATAATTATGAAATTGAGAATTAGTTGAGAAAATGCCGGAGAAATTTACAGGTAAATTACTATATTGATAATCATGACAAACACTAGAGATAGAAAGTAAATGAAGCTGGTCGAAAGAGAAAATTCCTGAAGTCCCATATAGGTGTTTAACTGAAGTTCTGAAATCAACATTAAAAAGAATCCTCATTGCTTTATTCTGACGTATTTGGAGAGATTTGAATATAGACGGAAAGGTAGAAGCCCAAACCAAAATGCAATAGAGAAAATATGGGAGGACGAAAGAATAATAAATAGATTTTAGAATAGCTTTAGGAAAAAAGTGACAAAGACGAGTTAGCATGCCAATATTTCGAGAAATTTTTAACGACAGTGTTTTTACATATTTATGAAACGACAAATTTTCATCTAAAATAATCCCAAGATATTTGAACTGATCTACCCGTCTTAATTCAAGACCATTGAAAAAAAGAGAGAAGGTATCTGACACTACTGATCCAGTTCGCGAAAATAACACACCCTGGTATTTTTTTTCATTAAGAGCTAGTAAATTCCTTGAATACCAATCAGATACAGTTAGTAACGTACTTCCGAGGTTCTGGAAAAGAGCTGATAGGTCCTGGTGAGAAGCAAAAATTACTACATCATCAGCAAACATTATGATTTTACAAAGAGGCAAAACTTCTGGCAAATCATTTATAAAAAGAATAAATAGAATAGGCCCAAGAACAGAGCCCCGAGGCACTCCGTAATTAATTGGAAAAGTTTCGGAACGGAGATCACGAGATTTATCAACACAATCTAGTCGTCTCCCAGAAAGGTAAGATGAAAAAAATTTAACAGCTTGTTTTGAAAACCCATAAGACTTTAGTTTAAAAAGAAGCAACGAATGATTTACTGTGTCAAACGCCTTTGCGACATCAAGAAAAATCGCCAAAGCGCGTTGAACATCATCTAGTGAATCATTAATATTTAGTAAAAGCTCATGAATTGCCAGTTCAGTTGACTTTCCTTTTATAATACCATATTGAGACGTGTTTAAAATCTTACTATCAAATAAATATTTCTGTAATTGACTATTTTCATGTTTTTCCAAAATTTTGCTGAAAACTGAAAGTCGAGAAATGCTTCTATAATCTGAAGGGTCAGTTGAACTCCCAGCTTTAGGTAATGCTATAACATTTGCTTTTTTTAAAGCTCAGGAAAAAGCCCATGCATAAGTGATACATTAAAAATATGTGCCATCAAAGGTGAAATGTTTGACGCTATTTGCTTTACGGTTTGAGCCGAAAATCCAAAATCGTCCTTAGAAAAACTCCGTTTAAGCTTCAGAATAACTTTTCAGTCTCATGAGGCTTAATCTCAGAAAAAGAAAACGAATTTTCCGCATGTTGCTCATTAACTGGAACAGAAGGGGAATTCAGCTGCATATTCATAGTCAATGCAAGTCTAGAACCAATATTACTGAAATAATCTCCAAAAGCATTTAAAATTTCATTGGGCTCTGTAACATTTTCTCCATTTAAATCAAGGCAACTAAAACTAGTATTCTTACGACTATGAGGACGTATCTTTTCATTTATCAATTGCCATGTTTTTCTCATATCCGATTTATACTCCAAAAATTTCTCTTTATAATATTTTCTCTTCTCATGTCTTATAATTGAATTTAGCTTATTCCTATAAACTCTGAATTCTTCAAACGACTCAGGTGTCTAAAAAAATAATTCTTAAATTTTCTATTTTTATGTTTTAACGATGCCAAAATACCTTCAGTAATCCATGGGTCAAATTTCTGCGCAAACTTTCCATGCGAAACTCGTGTTGAAGAAGCCCGATCCCGCAGTCGCATCATTTGATCAATAAAATCTGAAAACGCAGCATTTGCGTCATCTGAGCCATAAACCGAACTCCAATCATGGTCACCAATTAACTGACGTAGAACTTTACAATCAATCCATGTATATCGCTTTTTTGAATTATCCATTGTTGAATCTCGATGTTGTTTATTACTATTATTTAAATTTAAAAGAACACTCACCGGAAAATGATCTGACATATCAGACAAAATTACTGACGATTTTTCAGCATCAAATAAAACAGGAGAAAAAAAATATATTATCTAATAATGTAGCTGTGTTAGCTGTAACTCTTGTCGGCAGAGAAATACTTGGAAGAAAATTAGAACACAACATCATACTTAAAAACTCCTTATTATTTCCAACATCGAGATTCAAAAGATCAAAGTTAAAATCACCCGAAATAATAACCGGCTTTTTCAACGCTTCCATATTTTTCAACAGCGGTTCAAAAACTTCAAAAAATATTTTTGGGCTACCCGACGGAGATCGATAAACAGACCCGAAAATAAATGGATTACAGCCCAAAGGTACAACTTCAACAAAAATAGTCTCACATAACCCTTCATCAAATACAGACAAATCACTGAGAATACTAAAAGACCAGTCATCACGAATATACAGCATCTGACCTCCTCTCACACTCTGACACCTTGTACGTGAAATACACTTCATCCCGGGAAGATCTAACATTGTAAGGGGTGTATTAGCAGACAGAAAAGTTTCGCAAACTCCAACAATGTCTATAGAACTAGATGCAAGCAAAAGCTTCTGTTCATTGAATGCACTTTGTAGCCCCTGGGCATTTACATGTAACGATCTGATCGGAAAATCACAACTTTTTATTTTATCCGATAGAAACTCGCCTGAAGAATAATCACATTCAGGTACATTATTTACATAAGGCATATCTTTATCACTTCCGGTAGCTGAATTTAGAATAACATCTAATTTCAAACGAGAATCAAGAAAACGCTGAAAACGATCCATAAAACAAAAAAAGAAAAGAAAAATTCACAGCTTCTTAGTTTAGACGACAGGTTCATATGACAAAATAATTTCTTAGACCACACTGCTTTTCCATTAAAAACAAAAAAAATTTTTAACAAGAAAAACGGGTTTTAATTTTCTATAAAGCAGTGAAATACAAAACAATTAATTATGCACAAAAGCTCCAATTATTTCGGCCCCACATCCGGGAGCCTTTCTCAACGGAAAAAAAAATAAAATAAATAAATAAAATAAAAAAACTTAACTTACATCACAATAAAACATACTAAACACATAAAGAGAAAGAAAAAAAGAAAAAAAAAATAAATAAGAAAAAACAAAACTCACATATTAAATAAACACTTCCATGCACTGAATGTCTTCATTATAGACATTCAGTGCAAAGAAGTGTTTATTTAATATGTGAGTTTTGTTTTTCTTATTTATTTATATTTTTTCTTTTTTTCTTTCTCTTTATGAGTTTAGTATGTTTTATTGTGATGTAAGTTAAGTTTTTTTATTTTATTTATTTATTTTATTTTATTTTTTTCCGTTGAGAAAGGCTCCCGGATGTGGGGCCGAAATATTCGGAGCTTTTGTGCATAATTAATTGTTTTGTATTTCACTGCTTTATAGAAAATTAAAACCCGTTTTTCTTGTTTAAAAATTTTTTTAGGTTCATATGACACATTGCAAATCTGAACTACGTCGGAAATCATTTTACACGGAATGATTTGCGAACCGCACTTGACATACGAACCGCACTTGACATAAACAACACCTCTTAAAGTCCATACATTTTTCAATTCAAACTTATTGCGCGCAAGCTTGTAGATTTCTTGCCTTTCCCTGGTTAGAGCCTCATTTACATAGATTCGGGTACCTTTCAAATTCTTGCGATTGCGCAGGATCTCAACTGCAGATGCCTCAGTAAAAAATGTAAGTTCAATCAGAGTTTTTACTTCCGAGGCACCTCCCAAACGCCTTGCACCCTTGACAACGGATTTATCAAGATTGAGTCCCATTTCACTGTTAAGTCGAGCTAATACTTTCTCACCAAGGTGAGGCAAATCACGCGCGGGAGAGTCTATCCCAGATACAATGACCTTAGTCAGAAGAGAACACTGGTTTATATCATCCAGCTTAGTTTCAAGCTTTTGGAGCTTTGCGCAATTTTGGACAATTCTTGCCCGCAAATTGCCAAGTGATTTCTCAAGCAGTTCAAATTTACCCTTGAATTGCAGATCGATCGCCTCATAGACAGCTTGCGTAACAGTATCAAGAAAATCTGACTTAATCTGTGTCACCGGAGAACTCCCTAATCTACTGCACTGCTCTTCCATTCTCCTACGAATTTCATCCTGTATGCCGTCACGAAGGTTAACAATTTCTGATTGCATCAAGTTAACCGACTCAGATAAATCCCCGGCTAAACCTTCCGAGTCCTCCGTACACAGCCTTACCGCTCTCTGAACATTTTTTCTGCCATCTCTCAGTGTTTCTTCATATTTCTCCGCGTAAGCTCATATATTCTCGGATGTTACTATTTTAATTTCGTCAGTTCCGTAACAGCAAACTTCATAATTACTTCCATCACCTTTGACAGGTATCACCCAAGTAATTTTGCAAGGCCACAGCTTGTAATATTTAAATTGAGCAAACGCCCGGTTTCCCACTTGCATAGCTTCGGCAAATGAAAAATGAAAAAAAAGCAAAATATCTCTCTCAATACGTGCGCACACCTTCTGTGTATGAATGTCTAGCAGCGACTGATGACAGTGGGGGGGATAAAAAAAAAGGTAGAGCTGAAAACAGCCTATGGAAAATTTACCAAGTATCCAAGTTAAAATATCCAAAAAAGTATGATATAATTCTCTTGTGTTAACTAGTCAATGACTGAATCTATGCTGATTCTATACTGATAATTTAAGTTTTTTTGCTTTAAACCATGTAATTGCCGAGCAAAAATAATAGCGTTTCAATTTAGTTTGAGATATTAGTTATCATGAGGATTTGTTTTTCAATAATCTTCTGTTGGAACTTTTTCTGAAAATTAAGGACATGACTATCATGACATTTAATTAGGATTTTCACCTTTCAAAGGTTCGTTTGGCAGGTAAATTAAATCGGTAAATTTGGTAAATTTGGCTGGTAAAATCACCACAAACAAAATTTTGAGTATGACCTCCTTCTCTCACTGTAAAAGTCTAAGACTTACTGAATATGAGAAGTCTATAGCAAGAATTAACTTGCTATAACTGAATTAGATTTCAACATATTTAATACACATCAATTTATAAACCCAAATTAACCAAAAAAAAACAAAACCCAACGGACCCAATATCCCCCCCCAATCCCTACACCTTTTCCTGACCCTTTAGCTCCCCTGAAAAAAAGTTTCTTCTTCTGTTGAGTGCTGCTCCTTCTTCCTTCTTCTGCACTTCATCCTCTATTTCATTATCGTCTATTCCAATTTTTTATCTTACTACTTCTGCCTTCACATTATCCCTTCCAACGTTTATATTAAACGTTGCGTTCTTACTACAAATACGTAGTTTTTGATCTTACTACTTCTGCATTCACATTATCCCTTCCAACATTTATATTCAAGTTTTGTTTGCCAAAAGTGAAAACCGATTTCAATGTAACTCCAGAAGAACGAGGCGAACGTTATTTATCTTTTATTGGTGGGCATCTGGGCAACGCTGGCTCATCTGGTGCATCTTATTGGTTCTGGTTTCTTCTTCTGTTGACTTCCGCTCCTCCTTCCTTCTTCTGCGCTCCATCCTCTATTTCATTATCCTCTATTCCAGTTTTTTATCTTACTACTTCTGCATTCACATTATCCCTTCCAACGTTTATATTAAACTTTTTTTTGCCAAAATGGAAAAAAGATTTCAATATAACTCCAGAAGAACGAGGCGAACGATATTTATCTTTTATTGGCGGGCATCTGGGCAACGCTGGCTCATCTGGTGCATCTGGCTGTTTCTGGCCCATCTGGTGCTGATTTTGTTGTTTCTCTTTGTTTTCAGCTACTGGCCTTAGACCCTTTTGTCATCTTTAAATTCATTTCTTTGTTTTTTGTCATGGCTGGCCAGCCTGGATCTCTTAATTGCCAAGTTTACGGCCAAAATATAGCCGTATCTTTGATATTAAAATTCATATTAAAATTTATATTAAAAAAAAATACTAAAACATTTTGAATTGATAAAAGATTAACTTTGGTAAGCATGGATGTCGAAGTCAATATGAGATTGGTTTTGTTGATCAATAAGTATTCCTTTTATTTTGGTTTAGAGGAGAACTTCATCAACAGGTTTTCGGTTTATCAATGGGTACACCTCTAAGTCTATACCTTGCTTGTTTATTTTTTGATTCTATGGAAATGTCCGCTGTTCAGTGTTTTCATCTGTCTCCTTGTTTCTGGGGTAGGTTAATGGACGAGTGTTATGTTTTGGGGAATACGGATTGGAAACTTTAGATTCCAAATTCTGGTTAGTACGTCCCACATATGAGCTTCTGAAAGTACATGGGATCTGAAAGACCCTACTTTGTTGCCCTACTGAAGTTAGATCCTTCCCAGAATTTAGAAAATTACCCAAAGCATTATTACCCTTCAAAGCTAGCTTTAGACCATTACTCTGTAAAATTCTTTTAAGTTTTTCATTTAGCCCAGGTATATATGGTAAGGCACAAAAAATATCCTTCGCCCGAGTTGTCTCTAAAACTTCCTTAGAAATCTCCAGAAGCCTTTTTCTTCTTTTTGAAAAAGTCTGGTCAATTAACCACTCTGTATACATGTTACTTATTATATTTTTCTTAGATTAATCAAAAAAAACTTTCCGAAAAATAAGTTTTTCAAAGAAAAGTAAATGGCATTTTAAACTTAAGCTCAGCAGATACAAATACCTTTTAAAATTCAAACTCAAAACGACCAGAAATTACTATTGAAGAATAAATGAAACACAAATCGAACAGAAATTAAATAAAAAATCATAGCAATAACATACAACAAGTAATAATATAGTAATAGATTATTGAAAGTGCGGGTGCCCGAAGGGCACCCGAATAGATCGTCAAAAAAGACCAACATTAATGTCTGGGCTTGGAAAACACATAGACAGAGAACGGAATAGTTTTTATTCCAATTCACTGCCCGTGTCAAAAATTTCCCTGAGTCTTGACACTCTCGCCGAGTCATCCTAATTTCCGCTTCCCGTACAATGGCTGTAGAATGATCCCCCTTCATTTTTGAGTACTTTGTACTCACCCTTTTACTCTCGATACACGATTCCCTACGACCAACACTTGAAAATCATTCAAGTGAATTTGGGAGAATTTCCCACTGGGAAGACAAATCTCCCGGTCGTAGGCTTAGTCTCTGCAGATCGCAGCGTAAATTACTGCTCTACCGTTTACAACACCCCGGCCGGTACCCAAGTCGTCTAAAAGTGATTTTGGCATTCGACCTTATGGAATATATGATTTTTTTTCGACGGTGAAGCTGCCCTGTTGCTGTCTGCCGAGAGCAAGCATCCGCCAAACCTTGGTTCCGGAGCACTAGCACCCATTGCTAAAAGCTAAAGGACCAGGTTATGTTTAGCCACTAGTGAGTCCGAACGCACGGTGCCGTTGTGAACTCCAGCACAGATTCTACCTTCAGAGGCTTTCAGGTATAATCACAAGGACGTGGCCTCGCACCATTGGCCGTTCGACCAAGTGCAAAACCAAATGTCCGAACCTGCAGTTCCTCTCGTACTTCGAAGGATTACCATAGCAACGGCTTTGAACGTCTGTAGGGTAAAACTAACCTATATCACGACGTTCTAAACCCAGCTCACGTTCCCGGTAGGTGGGTGAACAATCCTACACTTGGCGAATACTGCTTCGCAATGATAAAAAGAGCCGACATCGAAGGATCAAAAAGTGACGTCGCTATGAACGCTTGGCTGCCACAAGCCAGTTATTGCTGTGGTAACTTTTCTGACACCTCTTGCTTAAAACTCTTAAAGCCAAAAGGATCGATAGGCTTTGCTTTCGCAGTTCGTACTCGTACTGAAAGTCGGAATTAAGCTGGCATTTGCCCTTTTGCTGTACGGGAGGTTTCTATCCTCCCTGAGCTGGTCTTAGGACATCTGCGTTATCATTTGACGGATGTACCGCCCCAGTCAAACTCCCCTTCGGCACTGTCCTCAGCATGGATCGACAGCGCCACCCGCAGGTGGACTCCATTGACACTACAAACAAGTCCCCAAAGAGCCTTGTATGGCGTTATGGTTTTTGCTTGGCTATGGTTATCTGTAGCGTTATAGATTTGTGGCTCTTGTGGCGTTATGGACCGCACCAATTGTAATGGGGAGAGAATAAAATGTTTGACCGTGCCACTCCCTTTGGGAGAAATAAAAATAGGTTAACTAATAAATTGGATTTATCTTGTGAGTTGACTAATTGGGTCGAAGAGCCATCAATCTAGGAGTGTAATCATTCTTCGTAAATTATCAGATTCCTCGAGAGCGTACTAATGGAGAACATTCGAACTAGTAGTCTACTCTGGGATGCTAGATACAGGCATATAAAATAAAAAAACACAAATAGAAAAGTAACAGGTTTTTTAGACTTACATATTTAGCAGTACAACATCGAACTTCAGTAATGCAAACAGATAGGCTTCTTAGTAATAATAGTTGATCTCTAAAATGACAAAAATCCTTCAAAAGTACTTCTTCACTACCTCTAATGACAAAAATCCCCGAAAAGTACTTCTTCACTACCTTATAACATGAATTTTGATTCTGAGTCATAATCACCATTTTTCAATTGTCCCATCTCCTCCCGGAGGGCCTACCACTTTACTCTTATGCAGCCAAAATCAAATCATTATGCTGCAAAACTACACAATAGTTTTTTTTCGCTATATTCTCATCATTAAATATAAACAGTCCTGAGAGTACTTCTAAACTACTCAACAAAGTTTTAAACAATGTCCCACTATGGATATCAAAATAATTAGGAGAGATTCCAATCCACCTTATTACTACTGTTCTTGAGAAAGCCCGTACTTTTTCTGCTTTTCAAATCTGTCAATAGCGCTTGGAAATATTTGAGAATCTTTTGTCTTGTAGAACAAAGGTTTTACAAAGTACCATGGAGTACTTCTGAATTAATCATCACTTGCCTTGAGCTTTTTAAAGAGATATTCGGCATTATGACAAATAAATGAGAGTTTGAAACGGAATTTAAAACTTAATTAAGGGAGTTTGATTTACGTAGGAAGTATATTTAGAACGAAACAAATTTTCCATATTTAAAGTGTATGTTGTACACGGTACATATTACCCGTCCCATTTTTTAATGACGTCCCGTCATTAGAACTTGCTTGCCCTTAGGTTTTAAATTATTTTGAAATTTGTCTACTGTTTGTTTCATACAATTTCAACTGATATTATATTATTATAAGTCTATTTGATCTTAATCAGAAGTGATTAAAATTCTTTCTATATTACCTTTCTTATTTTATTTCATATAGTCTGCTAAGTTTCCTCTACCGGACTAAGATAGCTACTTACACCAAGTTTTTTCTTTCTTTTTTCTACATCTAACACTGATAATTCCTATATTTCTAGCAATGTTTGGTAATCTTGGGCTTATTCTACTACTACTAATTTTTTTTTTCAAGATTCATTTTTTATAAATTTTTTCTATCTTAAGCTAGCTACGGAATAACTATGTTTCCTATCTTACGCTAAATTAAACGAATAACACGACAATACTACACATAATTCCTCCTGAATATATAGCGATACATACATGAATGATTTATAACACACAATATTATGTTTACCATTTCCACTGGTAATCAAAACACTTTCACTTTGATTGTTTGTTATGTAATATTAACAATAGATTATCAAAATTATTAAAATGTCAGATATGAGCACACCTATTTTACCACTATACGTGTCCTTTACGTACTCGCTCGTTCTGTTGCGAATTATGGTCCTTCACTAGTATCGTCTTGTGCAAACAAAATTTTAAAACACCCATATGAAGTTTCCTCACAGGTTAGTTCGAGTATGGTTGCGTTCATCTTGGACGAAGTGATTTCTCTAATTATCAAACGGGAAATGATACTCCTGGCTACAGATGTTTGGAATGTGCCATTAGTGTCCATTCTCATTTGTTATTTTTGGACAGATCGTAGGGTGCTTTATTGTTAAGGGTTTGAGCACTGGGATTGCGTTGCTGACAGAGGTGTTGAATATTTCATAGCATTTCATTCTTGGGCTGTCTTTAATCACATAGAGAATGTATTCTAATGGGGGGGTTTTCTTTTATTTATTTACAATCGCAGAGCTTGGATAGTGAAAGCTCGTTCTAGTGGGGGGGTTTTCAAAACGAGTAATTCTTATATCCCTTTCTGAGGTTTCCCAATGGAGGATTTCCGATTAATTTACTCAATGGGGACTTTAGTTAAGCTCTTGGTTAGCGGTCCGCGGGTGGCTTACCTGAGTGGAGGCTGAACTTCTAGAGTGGGGAGCTTAATCCAGGAGTACCTGTAGGGAGCTTATATTAACGGTCATACTGACTCGGAATCAGATTGATGAGTTTCAGTTTCCCTTAGGAGCGAGTGGAGCCACAAGCCGACCGCGCCAATTCTAATGGGGGTTTTCCTTTTTAATAATGTTGCATTTATTGTACTTACATAATAGTCGCAGAGTTCTTGGTTGAATTAACAAAATAGAAACACAGGTCTCCAACAACAAATTGTACTGAGACGATATAACACTAAGTTTGTACACTGGTGGAATGTTACTTCAAAATTTAATTAAAACAAAATCATTGTAAGAAACTTTTAAAAGACTGTTGTAAGACTCAAACAGAACTCCAAACTAAGACTCCTAATCGACTGTAAAAAGACTGAAAATAGACTCCTAGTCGACTGTAAAAGACTCGCGCAAAATTGTTAAGTCCTAACTATCTATCCTCTGCAATTTTGCCGGGGGTTACGTTTAGGCGTTTCTAAAAGTATATTTATTCAGTCCTTATTGGCTGCACAGTCGTCCTACCTTACTATTGGACTGGCTTGCACCAATGAGCTACTTGGGTTTAATTACATTTTATGACTTTTAAGATGTCACTCTGGAATTTTTCTAGCAATTAAAAATTATACACTGCAATATTCTGCTAGCAGGTGTTGCTTAATTTATGACTTTTAAGATATCACTTTGGAATGTTTTCGAACGATCAAAGTTTTATATTGTAACATTTTCCCAGCAGGGTGTCGCTTAATTTTCAGAAGACTTATATTTTATTTCTTTGAAAGTTATTAAAGGATAATACCATTTAATTTCACTAAGATAACCAGTTTTAAACTTAGTCTCCAGAACAATGCAATTAGCTCAAGCAAATATATTTTGCATCTCGAGTGACTACTTTTTTGTATTGTAAATCTTACTTTCTTGACAGTTTGGTCTTTTTGAGCGCTTATTATTTGAACACAGGTGTTAGTCACCTGTCGTATAAGATTTGATCAAGCTATTATTTATTGGATACTTTGGAGACGGGGAGTCGAATTTACTTGTTACATTTTCTGTGGGAAAGATTTTTTGTTTAATTAACTAAGTTTATTTCGGTATCTTAAATTGAACGCTTGATAATTGTTTGATTTGTAGGTTACTTGAATTTTCGGATTTACATTCTTGGGTGTTGTTACTTTACTGGGGTAACTTTAATTGGGAAATTTTGATGTATATTTTTTGAGAATCTGTCCCATTACATATCATCCATCCCATCTTTAACGATGTCCTCATCGTTGTATGCTCTCCCCACACTTTCCAATTTGGTTTTTATTTTTTTTTTCAAAATAATTGATTTTGTACTAATTACTTGAATTAGTACTTTGATAATATTCATATATATATTTTTTTTTTTTTTTTATATACCTGATTGCTCTACTAGACTATACATGTAACAACATCACTTTTAAAGTTTATGGCCTACTCACTCGATTTGGCGAAGGGGCCAAAGAGTTTCTACATTAGGTTATGTGATTTATATAGTAATTATTGTTTCCTCCACCTAACACTAAGTTCCCCTTCACCTGATACGTTTATCTCATCACTGAAAATGGTACATTTTGCCTTTCTAAAACTTGACTATACTTCCACCTGACGCTATAATAACACGATTATATTTTTATTCCTTCACCTGATATGCTAATACTTCTACACGGCTTCAACTAGTTAAGTTCCGCTTTTGTAATTACTTTATTATTTAACGTGGTAGGCTACATATTCTCTACTTCTAATGCTAGTTTATACTTCCACCTAACGCTATATTGGTATGATAAGTATCTGACTTCAAAAACATCTAACTACGTCTAAAACACCTAACTACATCTAAATTTTTAACACACTAAAATTAAAATAATTTGCAAGAAAAAGTTTGACACATTAATAGATTATAAGTTTAATGTCTGATTGCAACACTTAGATAAGGTAGCTTGCACTGGTTTTCATCTGTTTTGTGATAAGCTTTTCAATATTCATTAAAGTAACAAGTTAGATACATAAGATTTCACACTTACTTCATCATTCTACGTGTCTATAATAATCACATACGTTGTCACTCTTACTTTAAGCTTCCATTCAGTTAATTACTGTGTTGGCTAATTGTTTGTGGTTTGATTTCTTGGCGTTTCGCTTTTTGGCACTTGTTCCTAGGGATAAGTGTTTATGTTTTTCACAAGTACGACTACACGCATAAAACTGTCCGTGCGTGGTCTGTAACGTCGTATACGAGGGGTTGATGTCGTGGAATTGTTGAATTGTATCCTAGGTACGTAACCCTTTTGAATTAATTACATGAAATGGGTATCTTGATCGCTGGGCTGGGTATCTCTTCTTGACACTTTTTGTCCTCGGAAAATCTAATACTTGTACAGTCTGTGTTTCCCGTAAATTGTACACGTTTAGTCCATCTTTCATTTGGACTTTGGGCTGTGTTACGACACTTAACGTTATCTATGTCAGGATCAAAACTTGATCTAAGGACCTTGGCTCGACGCATTGTCTTTGATTCCTGGTTAAATGATACACAATCATTGAGGGCTTAATTATGGAGATTAAAACAATAATAACAGTTTGGTTCTCTTCTCCGAACACTTCATTTTGGGAAAAAATTTTATCACGTACAGTCTATATTTCCCATTAATTGATCATGTTTGATTTTTCTTCTCATGGAGGATGGTTAGGTTTTGCGACATTTAATAATGATTGGATGGCGTCTAAACTTTATCTTTTGATGCTGGTTTAACATATTGTCTCTGATTTGGGACTTAAGATACATGATCACTTAGGGATTGACCCTGGTTTCATTCTTGGTGTTTCAAACATTGAATCTTAAGGCTGTTGCCGTCTGAGGAGAGTTATCTACGGTCTCCACGTAGTTTTACAACGTTGCGGTCGGGGCGGTTCTTTAGGTAATCATTGATTCAGGTATATTTACGTATACGTGGGGTTCTTGGTTTGCCAATATTGCTTGATATAATGTTACCTGGTACTAGGCTTGGGTGACTTGTAATGTCATCAGGATATTGTCTTCAGGGACTTTCTTGGTGAGTAGTTATCGGTGGTTGATGAATGATGAAAGTAGATGCTACTGGGTTATATCCGTGTTGCTTACTGGTACACCAATAATTAATTTGCACTGGTTACTCTGCTTCCTAGAATATAAATATCTGGGCAGAATCATATGCTCTGTATAATTACACAACTTATAACACATATAGCAATAATATACAACTTACATAATACCATGCGGGGACTATTTTATAAATAATAGTCGTGATTAGACATATGAATAATATCAATTTCAGTATGGGTACAGTTAAACTCGACGATAGAGCAATTAAGGGTAACTCTCATGCTTTTACATGTATTTTGCAGCAATCACTAGATTACTGTGATATAAGCAAAGTTATTATAGGACAAATGATTATGTTTACAAAAAAAAATAACACTACAAGATCTCAAGATTTGGTGACTATATGTATACATGTACACATGTGCATTTGGCACATGTTCTATATTCAATGCATTTTTAAATGTTATTCAACACTCATCTATTTTAGCATTTAGTTTTCTATTCTGCTACTACTTGCGAGATAGATTACATGTTTTTTTTTTATTAGATTACATGGTTTTTTTTTTTATTAGAGGTCTCGATTTACTATAAATTTTTCAAATCTTTATTGTTTATGCGCGTCCACGCTGCCCAAGAAATATATCTTTGCAGCTGCATGGGCTTGCACAGAAAAAAAAATCAAGTGAGAATTGGTGTCTGGACATGGCACGAATGAGGACCTCTATTCCCATTCGCTCGATCACGTCCTCCCTTACTTTTTTTCTTAAGGGTTATCAGGGAGTTCTGGGTTTAGGCTTTGCATCTCGCTTGGCTCAATACAGTCCTCCTTCGGGTTTTGTCTCCGTGGTCTCGTAATTTTTCCATAACTTGAATCAACAAAATCCTCATTGTTAGGGAAACCAATGAGCTCCAGCATCCCAAACGACTAAATATTCCACTTGGAATGAGTTGAAGACGCTCCATATTGGTTTCTCGTATTTGATAATCTCCGTCTCCTTGCGAATAGGAGAATTCATATTTCTCATGCATTATGACTATTTTGGGGGTAGTTCCCATGCTTAGGTATGATTTCCTGATTTATGACGTCTTGGGCCACTGCATGAGCAATGAAAATTATGATGGCATCCGTTAATCGTACTTTCCTGTCTAATTCTAAAATTAATATGTGTTAATTTATCTTGCAATGTAATCTATTCCTAATTTTTCGATTTTATTCTTTAGGGTTTTGAATATAGATTGCATTATTACGCGTACAGCTAACATCGTTAGCTACATGGCTTCTAAATATATTGAAGGTACTAACCCTTTCTCGCATTGTATTTTATTCCCAATTTTCCTGCTACGGATCGATATTTGGTTTTATTTTCCAATCGTAATCCGAAACTATACTATTTTTTTTTCACATTTTCTTAAATCGTATTTGACGTTCCATTTTTTTTTTCGCAAAGACTTCTTCCCTTGATTTATTCACAATGATAATTGCCGCTAAGTATATGACATCTTCTTTTGCGTTATTTATACATATGAACTCTGTGGCAATAATTGCCTTAGCCCTTTCTTTATTTTGTCCTTTCAGAGCATTTCATAACAATGTACTAAAGAATTTAGTTTCTATTGATCTCTGTCTAGTTAATAATTTTTTTCAAGATTGGTTATGATCATGGTACACTCTAGGTCGAGGTCAAACTACTTTTTCACCGGCATTTCCTCAATACATCGGGTACCAATTTGTTCAACCATAACTTACTTAAAGCTCCATGTTAACCAATAATGAATATTTACTTTGTGTGGAAAAACAAGGCAACTTTAGGTTGAAGTTGAACTGCTTTTTCACCAGTGCCACCTTGCACTTGGCTATTTGTTTGTTCGAACATGATATCATTCCTATAGTTCCGTACTCTAGTTTAACGACTTTGCGGTCGTTTTATAGTATTAAAAGTAAATGGACTTTAGAGAAACTAACATCTTGTCAAAATATTTCTAGTGTATTTAGAACTTGTGATATTTATTATAATTAGTATTTACATAATTATTAACAAAAAGATGGTTTATCATTCATTTTTTGATATTTATCGATTTTCATGGTTATAACACTTCGGGTAATATTATAGGGTTCTTTCATCATTCATTTTAACAAGGTTATTTATATATACAGTTTCTCCCACTGAGGTTGGGTTTTAATTTCAATATGGGTGCATCGTCCGGCAATGCCGCCTTTGAATTTGAAAATTTAAGCATATCGAGAAGTCGATAATCTTCCCATGAGGAAATATTTGGGCTGAGAAATTGAAGTTCAAATACTATGTCATTTTTGCCGTGTTCAGGTATACTGAGGTACATTAAATATACTAATAGTTGGTTTGGGAGGTGCAGTCCTTCCAGAGTAGCGGTTATGTCATTCCTTCGCATACTTTGACGAATGACTTTCCGGCACAGCTGAGATAATGACAATGGGTCATTTATTATCTTTACTACGGAGAAACTTAAATTTACGTGCAATTGGCAACAGCATAATTGCTCACGCACGATTACGTTTAACCCAGGGACTATTTTTCTCCCAAAATTTTCATCTTCTTGGAAGAAATTCAGGGTTATTTTCTTTATGTCTTTATAATCTCTTGGGGTAACCTGTAAAATTGTGGATCCCATTGAAGGGTTTTTTGGATTTAGATATGTATTATTTACGCAATTGACGTACAGGATTGTAGGAAAGCTTTCACCTTTTAACATATGTCCTTGGTCTATTAATATGGAGAGAAATTTAATGGGCCAAATTGTAGTTATATTATTATCGTCTTGATCGTACCAAATATTGTTGGCAATATATTTAGACAACGAGCTATACTTTGTTGCTGGGATATGTTGTACTAAGATTCGGAAGGCCAGATTGGCACTTCGTCTAGTGTGCTCTAGTGTTCTTGTCATCGCACGTGCGCTAAAATTATATAGCACTAGGCTTGCCGTTAACCTTAGGATTATTCTTGGTTCCAACATAGTTTTTGAGATTTTAGAAGATAATTTAGTTTTGGACAGTCAAGATTTTCTACTGCTTTAATAAGTTCCTCTTCTTTCATTAAATTGTCAATATGTCCCCATTCCCTTAACGGAGCATTAATTTATTGCTCTTATTCCATTTCTAGAGCATTTCGTGGGGTTGTACGCTGACTATTTTATTTTGCTTTTATGAATTAGAATTGCCATGTATATTGAGCTTTTATTAATTGCCTAAATAGAAAAAAAAATTTTGTTAAATTCGACGTGCACGGGTTTTTAATACTTATTAGGCGGATAAAATTATGATTCGCTTTTTTACAGTGTTATTTTTTGAACTAAAAGAAAAAATTTTTTTTTTTTTTTTTTTTTTTAACTTAAGAAGTACATTAGGTCTTACTACTGGGTTTTTTTTTCCCAAAATTAACTTTTACATGGGCTGAGTGGGCTTTCGAGTTTGAATCGTTAAGGAAAGGACTGTATTATATTACAGGTTAGCATATTTCAATTAGTGCGATATCTGTCGATCGGTTTGAGGGAACTCTAAAGTTTTCTATTGGAACTTGCTATGGCATTCGATATCTATACTTGTTGAACCCTTATTTGCAGCAAGATTTTTCTTAAGTAATCTATGATTAGCGAGGCAAATTTTTTTTTTTAAACCGTCTCTTTTTTTTTTTAATATCTACAGTTTCAACTAATTTCTTTAAGGCCCTTTTTTTGAAAATATATATTTATTTTTTAATGTATTAAAAATTCAGCTATTCGGCTGTAATGTTTTTTCTTTTCATTTATTTTGATATTTTCTTTAGCCGTGACGCGACTAAAGTATTACTTTCATCGGCTTTGTATATTCTTAGTTAATGGGAGTTAATTCGCGAAAAAATGGGACGTTAAGTGAGTTGAAGTGTAACTTTACTTTCAAGGTGTCAAATCATTCTTCTCCTGTGGCGGAGTTAACACCACGTGGCAGTGATACTTATTAACCAGCGCGGTGTTACTTGAAAGTTTCGTAGCTTTTCATAAGCCATATGAATTTTAATTTTTTTGTATTTCCCAAGTGAAAATTAGAATATATTTGCGTCTGATGCCGAACTTTGATGCCACTAAGATGCCGCACGACTGAAGGGGGGAGCTCATAAACTTGATTAGAACATTACTTATAGTATCTGTAATTCTTTTTTTTTGTATTTTATCGCTATAATCTTTAGTAGGTTATCCGTCTGTAAGAGCTTGATTCAGGGAGAAAGTTTTATAATTTATCCTTGTTAATTTTGGGTCTACGAAACGTATGTCCGAGCAAAGGTCTGAATTACCTCGCAGGTGTTGTAATCTATTTTATGGCTTCTGCTTTCACTTAATTGCATTAGAAATTACCCTTCAGTTATTCATGCTTCGTATAAATGTTTGTTTCGTTCTATCAATTTTAGTTAAGTACATGCTTACTAGTGAGTGCACATTCTCCGAACTCTTAAATACTGTGCTTTTCACAAGGCTTGAATTTTGTGAATAACATGTGGCTTACCGTGTCATATTGCTTATTGGGGGAATTAAGGATTAGCAGAGACCTGGGGTCGTAACTGGCTTATAAGGTTAGTAGAAATTATTAAATACTGTCTTGTGATATGAGTATTTGTGACTAACGTCAATTTTTGGAAGGATTCTCTTCTTTTTGCATTAATTGGTTATTTTTTACATTACTTGATTTAAATTACTTAATTAGATAAAAGCAAAATACAATAGTCAGCGTACAACCCCACGAAATGCTCTAGAAATTGAATAAGAGCAATAAATTAATGCTCCGTTAAGGGAATGGGGACATATGGACAATTTAATGAAAGAAGATGAACTTATTAAAGCAGTAGAAAATCTTGATTGTCCAAAATTATATTATCTTCTAAAATCTCAAAAAACTATGTCGGAACCAAGAATAATCCTAATATTAACGGCAAGCCTAGTACTATATAATTTTAGCGCACGTGCAATGACAAGAACACTAGAACACACTATACGAAGTGCCAACCTGTCATTCTGAATCTTAGTACAACACATCCCAGAAACAAAGTATAGCTCGTTGTCTAAATATATTGCCGACAATATTTGGTACGATCAAGATGATAATAATACAACTACAATTTGGCCCACTAAGTTTCTCTCCATATTAATAGACCAAGGACATATGTTAAAAGGTGAAAGCTTTCTTAAAATCTTATACGTCAATTGTGTAAATAATACATATCTAAATCCAAAAAATCCTTCAATGGGATCCACAATTTTACAGGTTATCCAAAGAGATTACAAAGACATAAAGAAAATAACCCTGAATTTCTTCCAAGAAGATAAAAATTTTGGGAGAAAAATAGCCCCAGGGTTAGACGTAATCGTGCGTGAGCAATTATGCTGTTGCCAATCGCACGTAAATTTAAGTTTCTCTGTAGTAAAGATAATAAATGACCCATTGTCATTATCTCAGCTGTGCCGGAAAGTGATTCTTCAAAGTATGCGAAGGAACAACATAACCGCTACTCTGGAAGGCCTGCAACTTCCAAACCAACTTTTAGTGTATTTAATGTACCTAAATATACCTGAAAACGGTAAAAATGACATAGTATTTGAACTCCAATTTCTGAGCCCAAATGTTTCTTCATCAAAGTCTGGTAACGCTAATATTGGTTCAGAGGTAAGAGCTTTCTTGAGGGTGTCTAAAGAAGTTTGAGCTTCCTGAGACCAGGTAACATTTTGGGAATTCCCTATAGTTAGATCTGTTAGGGGTTTTGCGATTTGGGCGTAGTTACGTATAAATTTTCTAAAGTAACTGGTTAAACCAATAATGCCTCTTAATTGTTTCATAGTTTTTGGCGGCTTAAGATTCTCTACACATTTTATCTTCTCAGGGTCCGGTGATATTTGACCTTGGGTCACTATCATTCCCAAGAATTTTATTTCGGATTGAAACAAATTTACTTTTTCCGGTCTACATTTCAGATTACCCTCTCTGAATTTTTCAAAAACTTTGGTTAATGTAATTAAATGGTCCTCAGGTGTTTCTCCCACACAAATAACTGCATCCACAAAATGGATAATATTTTCTATACCTCGTAATAAGTGTAACAGAGGTCTACATAATGCACTTGAGCTGGTTTTGAGTCCAAAGGGTACTCTCAAATATTCATAAGAACCACATTCCGTCGTTGAAAAAGCCGTTTTATAAACGTCGGCATCTGCTATCTTAACCTGATGATAACCTTGTGCGAGGTCGAGGGACGTAAAAATTTTATTTTTGGTTGAGATGGAGTCTAAGATTTAGTCAATTCGGGGCAGGGGAAATGTGTCGCTAACCACTTGCTTATTCAAGGCTCTATAATCTACTAAAAGCCTAAGGTTCTTATTTTTTTTTGATACTAGTATAACGGGTGCTGACTACGTGATTATCCTTGGTTGTATTATATTATTTCTTTCTAACTCGTGTATTTAATTTTTTAACCAGCTTGTATAGGGATGGGGGATGCGATAGGGCTGTTTAGCTACGGGCAACCCTGTGGTTTTGATAGAATGTTGATAAAATGGTATCAAACCGATATCTTCCTCACATGTAGAAAAAATATCTCTAAAGTTCAAAAGCAATTCGCATAATTTTTCCTTTAATTGCGTATCTCGAATATGATCTAATTTAAACTTTTCGAAAAATTGGGGGGTTATTAGGGGGTACCTATTCTTTGGATTGCTAGTTCCAATGTTATTAACTAAGCTTTCCTTGGAGTCTCTCAATTTGTTTAGCTCATGCTCAGAAATAACCTGTATTTCAACAAGACATGATCCTTTTTTCAATGTAATCATATCGTTTTCATGCGTGTTAGTTAACCAAATAAAGCCTTCGCCTTTTTCGTATGAAATGATCTGTTCTTCACAAAACAGATTTTCTGGAATTTCTTTACACGGGGATGCGAACCAGATTTCAGAATTGTCATTTACAGGGGTGACCATTTGAGAGATTTGTACTCTTTGCATAGTGTTTTGGGGGATTCTTGTTTTGCGTACCGCGAACCCATAATATTTCTCTTCCAAGTTATTTTCTATTAAGTTGAGATTGGGGCTTGGTTGCGTCAAATCTTCCGTTTTTGGGGTTGGTTGTAGGGGTAAATTTAAGTCCTTTCCTCTTAAAATAGTACTTGGATTTATTATTTAATTCCACAATTCAGCTATTTTCTTTATCTCTTTTTGTCTATACTCCTGCATTTTCCCTATTTTTACTTTTACTGACTCGATCCACTTGCTGTTTGATTTTCTTTCTCGTCTGCTCCATTGATTTTGATTTTCGATCTGTTTGCTCGTTTGATTTCCCACGGGACGAGAAATGGGGGGGAATGACGTGACGTGGGGTACAAAGGATTTGATTCTATTTACTGTTGCTTCTCCTCTCTCCACGCGTTGGAGAATTGGGTCGTGTGAATACACGAGTCAGGTATTTTCTATATATAAAAAAAATTTCTTATATTTTAAAAAAATATCGACCAATATATCTTCATATGGGAAATTTTTGCAGATTATGAAGTTTGTAGGAAAGATTTTATTATCTTTTGTCACATCTAAACGTATGGAGCCTGTAGCTTCCAGCCTATGCCCCGTGACACTTGTTAAATTGAGAAGATTGAAATTTTTTTGCCGTTTAATATATACTGGTAGTCTATGAAATACATTTGAACTTAGTATATTAACCGATGCACCCGAATCTATTAACGCTTTGAAATTAATACTCGCGACACTCAAATTATTCAATATAGGTAGCATATCATCGTTATTACTAAAAGAAGGTACGATTACTGGATGGGACCTATAAAAAATACTGGCCTCCAGGGTCCCAGTTAATTTTCTTGGGGGCCTAATTCGTTTCCCTGTGCGCTTATTTGATAAGTTGGGGTTTGACATTGGGGTTCGGTGGGAAGTTCACATGCTAGTGAATTTCCAAGTTGATTGACATTTGATTGTCTTGTTTGCCACGTATTATTGGGTGGGTTAAAGTTTCTTGTGCCGACGGCTCGTGGCATTTGTTCACTTTGTATTGACGAAAGATTTCTTTCGTTACCCGTCGGGAAAAAATATCCTCTGTTATCGGTTGTATTCCTGTTGAATCTAGTTGGGTACACCGTTCGTGAATTAAATTGGTACATGTTCTGTCGCGTATTTGGGTTGGGGAACCGATAATTATTTTGTCGGTTGGGGGAAGGATTTGTATAGGTTTGGGGATTCGTATATTGGGAAGGATTCGTGTGTACAAATCCTTGTTGGTACGAGTTGCGGTACGAGGGGAGACGTGGGGGGTTATTTCTGTAGCTTCCTGACCCATTGGCATTTAAGTTTGTTCTCACGAACAAACGGTTATTAAGACTGGGGGTTTCTGGTGTAAAATTATTTCTAGTGCGGCATTCCTTGGCAATATGTCCTTGTTTATTACATGCATAGCATATAATTGGGGGGTTCTGTGCGTTGTTTGTCGTGTTCGTGGGTACAAAACGTACCATTTTTTGCCTCGTAGGGGTTGGAGATCTATTTTGGTTTGCTTTGTGCAAGTTGTCTCTTGGAAAGAAATTTGGGGAAATTGCTCGTGATCGTCCCGGAGTTGAATTTTCTACGTTATTTATTCTTGACTTATTGTGGTTCGACACAATTGAGTCAATTTCAATCATTCTTTCTACTTCCTGAACTGCTAGTTCTAACGTTTGAATATTTTTTGATATCAACATTCTGTACAGTTTGGGGCCTAATCCTTGCATGAAAGCATTAAGTACGATTTTATCGTATAAAGGGCCCGATTCTTTTCCATATTTTGCTTCAATGGATACGATTACCTTGTGTAGGTATTCCCTAACATTTTGTGTTTCGTTAAAACATACCGGACCATGCTTCAATTTATGTGTTGAACTGGTTTCAACAAATCTTTCTCGGAACGCTTATAGCAATTTTTCAATTGAGCTTATTGGGAGGTTGTTATCTTCCCCTATTGTTTGATGTATTTGTTTCAGGAATGTTAATGCCTGTCCCTTAAGTCTCATTAACAACATGCCTACTAATGATTTTAAGTCTGTTTGGGTTACTTCTACGAATTGGTTTAATTGAATAACAAACTCATCTACGTCTGCATCGCCGTTATATGAAGGAAGCGATTTTGAAATTTCCACTGTTTTGGCAATGAGTTTTTGCTTTAATAATTGTTCGTTTTGGTCCAACGACATTTTGTTTGTTTTTTTTTTTGATGGGATTGTTTTATACTATTTAAAATTGAAATTTTTTTTTTGTTACATGTCCCCTCTTGCGTACAATTTCTGGATTATTAGTCCTAAAAAAAAATTTTGTAAATTAAAATAATTAAACAATATTACAATTAGACTAATGCAAAGAGAAAAAGAAAAAAAATATTTCATCTTCGGGAAGCGGTATAAGCGTTTTTTTTTCAATTGTTTCCGTTGTGGTTTTATCCGTTTAAAATACCGCGCCCCATATAATGGGGGGGTTTTATTTTTTAATAATGTTGCATTTATTGTACTTACATAATAGTCGCAGAGTTCTTGGTTGAATTAACAAAATAGAAACACAGGTCTCCAACAACAAAATGTACTGAGACGATATAACACTAAGTTTGTACACTGGTGGAATGTTACTTCAAAAGTTCATTACAACAAAATCATAGTAAGAAACTGTTAAAAGACTGGTGTAAGACTCAAACAGAACTCAAACTAAGACTCCTAGTCGACTGTAAAAGACTCAAAATAGACTGGCTCAAATTTGATAAGTTCTAACTATCTATCCTCTGCAACTATGCCGGAGGTTATGTTTAGGCGTTGCTAAAAGTATATTTATTCAGTCCTTATTGGCTGCACTAGTTGTCCTACATTACTATTGGACTGGCTTGCACCAATGAGCTACTTGGGTTTAATTACAGTTTATGACTTTTAAGATGTCACTCTGGAATTTTTCTAACAATTAAAAATTCTACACTGCAATATTCTGCTAGCAGGTGTTGCTTAATTTATGACTTTTAAGATATCACTTTGGGATTTTTTCGAACGATCAAAGTTTTATATTGTAACATTTTCCCAGCAGGGTGTCGCTTAATTTTCAGAAGACTTATATTTTATTTCTTTGAAAGTTATTAAATGATAATACCATTTAATTGCACTACGATACCCAGTTTTAAATTTAGTCTCCAGAACAATGCAATTAGCTCAAGCAAACATATTTTGCATCTCGAGTGACTACTTTTTTGTATTGTAAATCTTACTTTCTTGACAGTTTGGTATTTTCGAGCGCTTATTATTTGAACACAGGTGTTAGTCACCTGTCGTATAAGATTTGATCAAGCTATTATTTATTGGATACTTTGGAGACGGGGAGTCGGATTTACTTGTTACATTTTCTGTGGGAAAGATTTTTTGTTTAATTAACTGCGTTTATTTCGGTATTTTAAATTGAACGCTTGATATTTGTTTGATCTGTAGGTTACTCGAATTTTCGGATTCACATTCTTGGGTGATGTTATTTTACTGGAGTAATTTTAATTGGGGAATTTTGATGTATATTTTTTGAGAATTTATCCCATTACATATCATCCATCCCATCTTTAACTATGTCCTCATCGTTGTATGCTCTCCCCACACTTTCCAATTTTATTTTTATTTTTTTTTTTTTTTTTTTTTTTTTTTAAATAGTGATGCATTTATTGTACTTACATAATAGTCGCAGAGTTCTTGGTTGTATCAACAAAATAACAAATTGTACTGAGACGAAATCACTCAGAGTTTGTACACTTCAAAAGTTTATTACAACACAATCATGGTAAAAAATTGCTAGAAGACGAGTGTAAGACTCCAACTGAACTCAGACTAAGACTGACTCAACTAAAACTGGCTCCAATTTGGTAAGTTCTAACTATCTATCCTCTGCGATTTTGCCGGAGGTTATGTTTAGGCGTTGCTAAAAGTATATTTTGCAATTCCTATTGGTTGAATTATTTGTCCTACATCACTATTATTTGTCCGCCCCATTAGAATTGGCGCGGTCGGCTTGTGGCTCCACTCGCTCCTAAGGGAAACTGAAACTCATCAATCTGATTCCGAGTCAGTATGACCGTTAATATGCTCTCTACAGGTACTCCTGGATTAAGCTCCCCACTCTAGAAGTTCAGCCTCCACTCAGGTAAGCCACCCGCGGACCGCTAACCAAGAGCTTAACTAAATTCCCCATTGAGTAAATTAATCGGAAATCCTCCATTGGGAAACCTCAAAAAGGAATATGAGAATTAGTCATTTTGAAAACCCCCAATAGAATTAGCTTTAACTAACCAAGCTCTGCGATTGTAATTATTAAAAAGGAAAACCCCCCCATTAGAATTCTAATGGGGGGGTTTTCTTTTTTAATATTTGCAATCGCAGAGCTTGGTTAGTTAAAGCTAGTTCTATTGGGGGGGTTTTCAAAACGAGTAATTCTTCTATCCCTTTCTGAGGTTTCCCAATGGAGAATTTCCGATTAATTTACTCAATGGGGACTTTAGTTAAGCTCTTGGTTATTGGTCTGCGGGTGGCTTACCTGAGTGGAGGCTGAACTTTTAGAGTGGGGAGCTTAATCCAGGAGTACCTGTAGGGAGCTTATATTAACGGTCATACTGACTCGGAATCAGATTGATGAGTTTCAGTTTCCCTTAGGAGCGAGTGGAGCCACAAGCCGACCGCGCCAATTCTAATGGGGGGGTTTTCCTTTTTAATAATGTTGCATTTATTGTACTTACATAATAGTCGCAGAGTTCTTGGTTGTATCAACAAAATAGAAACACAGGTCTCCAACAACAAATTGTACTGAGACGATATAACACTAAGTTTGTACACTGGTGAAATGTTACTTCAAAAGTTCATTACAACAAAATCATGGTAAGAAACTGCTAAAAGACTGGTGTAAGACTCAAACTGAACTCCAAACTAAGACTCTTAGTAGACTGTAAAAGACTCAAAATAGACTGTCGACTGTAAAAGACTCGCGCAAAATTGTTAAGTTCTAACTATCTATCCTCTGCAACTATGCCGGAGGTTACGTTTAGGCGTTGCTAAAAGTATATTTATTCAGTCCTTATTGGCTGCACTAGTCGTTCTACCTTACTCTTGGACTGGCTTGCGCCAATGAGCTACTTGTGTTTAATTAAATTTTATGACTTTTAAGATGTCACTCTTGAATTTTTCTAGCAACTAAAAATTACACGCTGCAATATTTTGCTAGCAGGTGTTGATTAATTTATGACTTTTAAGATATCACTTTGGAATGTTTTCGAACGATCAAAGTTTTATATTGTAACATTTTCCCAGCAGGGTGTCGCTTAATTTTCAGAAGAATTATATTTTATTTCTTTTAAAGTTATTAAAGGATAATACAATTTAATTGCACTACGATACCCAGTTTTAAATTTAGTCTCCAGAACAATGCAATTAGCTCAAGCAAATATATTTTGCATCTCGAGTGACTACTTTTTTGTATTGTAAATCTTACTTCCTTGACAGTTTGGTATTTTCGAGCGCTTATTATTCGAACACAGGTGTTAGTCACCTGTCGTATAAGATTTGATCAAGCTATTATTTATTGGATACTTTGGAGACGGGGAGTCGGATTTACTTGTTACATTTTCTGTGGGAAAGATTTTTTGTTTAATTAACTGCGTTTATTTCAGTATTTTAAATTGAACGCTTGATATTTGTTTGATTTGTAGGTTACTTGAATTTTCGGATTTACATTCTTGGGTGTTGTTATTTTACTGGAGTAACTTTAATTGAGGAATTTTGATGTATATTTTTTGAGAATCTGTCCCATTACAGTATTTATCGTGTAAAATTGTTCCTTCGCGCACTTAGATATTATAGTTCATAAAGTTGTTCGTGCAAGGCTTGTACCCATTAACTTTTATGGGGACTCCTTGGTAAATCGTAGGGGAAATGATGTTTGAATTGGGAATAGGTCAACATCAACTCTTAGTGACTTCTTCAACCTATTGTCTTAGGTTGAAGATTATTGTCTTGGCCAACAGATTCCCTGATACAAGTAGGAAGCCCAAACTTGATATGATTTTTAACATTTTAGCTGAACTTTAAGCTTAACATTACGCACGCTCCAACTCATCCCCATCCTTGTCAAAGCTTAACTCAATGCTTCATCACCGTCAAAATAAACATAAAACAAAAGCAATAAACGCTAGTATATTATAACGTAGAGAATCCAATCTAAATTTGGACTATTGTATCAGAGAAAAAAAGACTGGAAAGCACTGTTAAGAAAGTGTGATTCAACTTTTTGAAGAAGCCAGCTCAGATTTACAAAATACTGCAGCAGTCGTGATGTACTAAAAGAAACTGATGGGAGTAAATGTAGCCCTGGCAGGTGAACTAGTTCATGTTATATATTTCATGTCATACCACTATTATTCATCACTTGGATTTGGAACAGGGGGATCGAACTTCCCCAAAAAAACCCCAAGGGTTCCCATATCCCCCCCTTTCCCTACACCTTTTTCCCAACCTATGTACCCCCCTGAAAAAAAACATTTCTTCCGTCTTTTTCTGCTTGCTTTTCTTCTTCTTTTCCTTCAGTACGGGTAATGAACTTCTTAATATAATTAAGTTCGTTGTCCTTCCCGTAGTTGAAGATAGTAGTTGACTTCGAAAACCAATTGCTCATTTTGAAATTTGGTTTCGTTCTTGGGGGTTTCGGCTTCGATGGATCTGTTTTATCTTTTTTTTTTCATCTGGATTTTCGGAACTAACTTGATTTTTGGTAGCATCTGTTTCTTCAGATTTTTCATTCTGAAGTAAAACGTCTATATCAGATTGAGGTTGGAAGTTTGGATAAAACTCTGGAGCAGCGACCCGTAGTGTAGAAATGATTTCTTTCTGAGACGGGTTGCAAAATGACGACACTCTAAGCTTCCTTGTCGCAATATGACCTGTATCTGGGAGTGTCTCAGCGCTGAAGACAGTTGTTTCTTTATGATATGCTTCTACGTCTGAATTTGCATCAAAATATGTTGTAGACTCGGATTCAAAACCATCAGCATTTTCCGACGGCAAATGGGTCTTTTCTGGGTCTTTAGTATGTTCAAACCAGCAATTTTCTCCATAACGACAAATGCCTAGCTTGAAATATTGGCAAATCACGGTGGCAGGCGGCATTCCCTTGTCATGGCCATTTCTTTCTTCTCCACCAATACTTCTTCTCCATCTTGTGTCCTTTTTTGATATTTTTTCTCTAACAAGCTGTAATATATACTGAAACTGATTTGGCATCATTCGCATATAATCAAAATACCACTGAGAATCCTATTGTCTTAGATTCTCAATAAGAATAAACATATGCCCCAGAATCCTCTTTTCTGAAGGACAGGTATCACCCACCATTGACGTCCTGGCTTTGACTCTCATAGCTAGAACTAATCCAATGAAAATTTTTTGTCTAGTATTCCATTTTAAACTATTTTACTTACTTTTTACTTACTTTTTGGTCGCAATTTTAGAATCCCATATGATGAAATTATCGAGTTCAGGCAATATGACAATACCGCAGAGGATTATAAACAAGAATTCATAAATAGGATAAGAAAAATGTATAAAATAGAAAGACGAGATTTTGAAATACTTAAAATAAGTGAAGATATAAGAAACCTACCCAAAGTCAAAGAAAAAGTAAGATTTTAAGATAGGAGGCTGTGTTTACCTAAGAAATTATGCAAAGACAGAATGCAAAAAACTATACACTAAATTTTCCGGACCATACAGATTAGTCGAAAAGTATGATAACAACTTTAAATTTAAAATGGTGAACCCCGATAATGGGAGAACCTATAAGGCACATGTTAGCCGAATAAAAAAAGCCCAAGTCCCGGAAAAATGGGTATTGCATTCCTCATCTACTGAGTCATCAGACGCTGAAGATAAGCCTCTTAAGTCGAGATTAGCAGAGCGAAAGTCCTTTAATCCCAAGCACGACTATTTCGAAAATGAAAGTGATGAGGAAAACTTTGAAGAATTTCTAGCTATGAAAAACCTAGTTATCCCCAAAAGAAAATCCCTAGTACTCGTGAGAACAAAAACGCCAAAGAACCCAAAAAATTCATCGTTGGAGAGTGCAGGAGAACTAGATTATACGATATCTCCTAAAACACAATTTTCCCCCGATAGAATTTCGACCCCTTGTCCCCCCAAAAGATTTCCAGATGATAAGGTTTCCCCCGTAACCCCAATAAATCGACCCCTTTCACCACAGGAAGACTTGAACACTGCGGTTGAAACTCTCAGTATTGTTGAGAAGAAAACTCCTCCTAAGGGTCAAGCAACAACAAAATCTACGAGAAGCGACGTATTCAATAGATTTACCCATAAGTACTAGGCAAAGTACATTACCTTGGACTAGAGCCCCTATGGATGCCTAGGAAAAACAGTTCATGATATAACAATGTCCAGGATCAAGCCCAAACTACGGACTTCATGGAGGGACACACTAGTGCAAAAATGCCCCATCCCCTGAAGACATGGCATTTAAACAATGGAGAAACCCCGCAAAAACTTTTGATTCCTCTCAGAGTTCTCAAGAGTCTTTCAAGTCTCCCGAGTTGAAAACGCAAAGCGAGGACTTAGAGTATAAACCCTCTACTTCCAGAGGAGTGGAAATTTACGAAAGAAGGGGAGGTGATGCCTCCAGAACCCGAAGCACCACTTCTAAGAGTTCTAATATGTAATCATTGTATTCTAGTTCCGGAGAGTCCGATGGCGACTAGTACAATATGGTTTCTAAAGAAATAAGAACCTCAAAGCAAACTACCACGGCCACACATGCGAAAGAAACAAAAATAAACGTGAAATAATTTTTTAAAAAACAATACACTAATATTGACCAAATATCACACTAATACCATAAAAAGAAAAAAAAACCACAAGAACCAGAACAAAAAGTCACGATACAGTCAGGCAGACCAATTCAGAAACCTGACAGATGAAAATATCCCTAATTAATACTGAGTCAAATGTTCTTGCCGTGGGGAGGTTATGTCCACAACCATCGACTGGTATTCCTCTCTTATTAGTAGATGGAGGCGGATTTCAAATCCATCATGAAAATCAACCTGTAAGCCACCAAAATAAATTCAGAATTAACCAAAAAAAAAATATCAGTGAATACAAAATAATATAAGTGGTGTCAAACCACTAGTGATCAATGAGGAAAGCCCAAAGTAGGAAGCTGGTGGTGGGCTAGTGGCAAAAAGTCCTGTTTGGTAATCTATGCATCGGGGTTAGCGGCATTCCATGACACGACTAGATCCCCACAACCGTAAACAAATGCGTAAAAACCCCCAACCTCGGACCCTTTGTTGAGATGCCTACGGATTTTATACAACGGGGAGTTGGTGTTCCATCACTTCAACGGATGGTGTTTTAGTCAATACATAGTAAACACGAGTACTACGCTCCTCCGTAGAGTTCAACTATACGTCTACAAAATGTTCCATGAACACTATCCCTACCCCGCCGTAAGTTGTGAAATCCAATCTAAAAGGACAGAAAACATTGTGTGGGACTTGTGAGAGGAACTCAGTCACACGCAGCGTGGGTTTTTTTGGGGGCATTATCGTCCTCGTATGTTATATTAAAAAATTAAACTAGGTCCTAATCAAGATGGATATTATCCAAAACAAAAAATTACCAATACAGAAGCGTCTAAGTACGGACTGAACATTTCCAGATCATGGCAACATAATCAAGGCCTATCCGTAAGGCGATAATAGATACAGAGTTTATTACAATAATGAATGCGAAGTAGAGTATAATATATTCGGCAGCTATGGTAGTCGTGGACGAACAAGGAAATCAGATATATGCGAATGAATGGGATTTAACCTACAACCTTCAAGGGTATGCACCCCAAACGTATAAGTATGGATTAGCACTTGCGAATTAGGGGATTAGCACCCTAAATATCGTCCAGCTAGAGGGGAAGTTAAAACAAAATATAGGAGGAGAAGCGCAAAACAACTTGGTTGTTTGCAGTTATTAATAAGACGTTTACAAAAGACTCTCAGTATTAAATATTTCTATTCTAAAGGACCTACTCAAACAGACCTCTTACTCTTTGATAAATGCAAAGCTACAAAAATTTGTTATAATTTAGAGAAAAATCCTCAATATGTTATGTATGAAGGCATACATCATCCCCTAACAGAAATTCAATATTATAAACAATTCTTATTTGACCTGTAACCTAAGTAATATAAATCCCTTGTTAACAAATCATTTCTTAGAATTATTAAAACACATCAAATAAAAAGAGACACATATAAGGTTATTAAAAATAAAATCAAAATAAGATTCTAGGCTTTAAATGTAACAAAAAAAATTATAATGAATGTAATCATCATGGAAACCTCAATGTAACAAGTCATCGTAGCTTCACCCACAATGTATCATTCGCTAAAACTAAAATCAAACATTTCTAGATACACGCTGACTTCTGACGATCACTTGCGCGTACAGTCTTCACCGGACCAGCATAAATCGGAACTAACAAAAAACCGGCGAAAAATCAGAAAGGGATAACATGCATGGAATGTTGCTAACCCTTTAGGTAGATAATTAATTAATCCATAACATGAAAAAATTTACTGGTTGCCTGCAATTAAATAAATCAAATCTAGTGACAGGAACATTACCTTATAATTGTCCACAGCGTTTCGCGTATAAAAAATGTCATAGTGTGAATAACTTAAATAAATTATTGAGTGAATATGGCTTAATAAGAGTAGTAGAAGAGCTAGACTTTGTCACGATACATTTCCTCCTAATGTGACATAGAAATTCCCTAGAAGATAGAGTAATCTCAAGAATAATGGCAAATTTAGTATATTATAACTTCATTACGCGGGTAAGGCCCAAAGCAGTAGAAAGGACCAGACTGGCGGCTACCATGACATTCAGAACTCTCTTACATATTACCCATCCCATTTTTCCGGGAATCCTACCGACCGCGCCATCTATGGCGTTATGGTTTTTGCTTGGTTATGGTTATCTATAGCGTTATAGATTTGTGGCGTTATGGACCGCACCAATTTTAATGGGGAGAGAATTTAATTTCTGACTGCACCACTCCCTATGGGAGGTTTACAAATAGGTTTACTAATAAATTTGATTTCCCTCGTGAGTTGACCAATTAGGTCGAAGAGTTATCAATCTAGGGGTGTAATCACTCTTCGTAGGATTATCATATTCCTCGATAGAGTACCAATGAAGAGCATTCGAACTAGTTGTCAACTCTGGGATGCTAGATGCATGCATATAAAACAGCACAAATAGATAAGTAACATATTTGTTAGACTTACATATTTAGTAGTACAGCACCGAACTTCAGTAATGCACACAGATATACTTCTTAGTAATAATAGCTAATTTCCAATAACAAAAATCCCCGAAAAGTACTTCGTCACTACTTCTAATGACAAAAATCCCCGAAAAGTACATCTTCACTACCTTATAACATGAGTTCTGATTCTGAGTAATAATCACTATTTTACAATTGTCCCATCTCCTCTCGGAGGGCCTACCACTTTACTCTTATGCAGCCAAAATCAAATCATTATGCTGCCAAACTACCCAATAGTTTTTTCCACGATATTCTCATCATTAAATATACACATTCCTGAGAGTACTTCTAAACTAAGTTTTAAACAATGTCCCACTATGTATATCAAAATAATTCGGCGAGATTCCAATCCACCTTAGTACTACTGTTCTTGAGAAAGCCCGTACTTTTTCTGATTTTCAAATCTGTCAATAGTGATTGGAAATATTTGAGAATCTTTTGTCTCGTAGAACAAAAGTTTTACAAAGTACCCTGGAGTACCTCTGAAATAATCCTCACTTGCCTTGAGCTGTTTAAAAAGATATTTAACTGATAAATAAATGAGGGTTTGAAACGGAATTTAAAACCTAATTAAGGGAGTTTGATTGACCGAGGAAGTATATTTAGAATGAAATTGATTTTCCCTATTTAAAGTATATATTGTACACGGTACACTTGCCTCCGCTTAACTGAGTAATTGAAGCGACCATGAAAGTAGTGGTATTTCATTGCCGACGTTACCATCTCCCACTTATGCTACACTTCTCCTGTCACTCCACAATGCCGAACTAGAGTCAAGCTCAACATAGTCTTCTTTTACGCAGACGTTTAAGAGAGTCATAGTTACTCCCGCCGTTTAACCGTGCTTCGTTGAATTTCCTCACTTCGACATTCAGGGCACTGGGCAGAAATCACATTGCGTCAACACGTGATGGCGCCTTTGCAATGCTTTGTTTTATTTGAATAGTCAGATTCCCCTGGATCCTGCCAGTTCTGAGTTGGTCATTCATTGGGTGCCGAGGCTCCGCACCAAGCCGAAGCAAGGCACTAAGAGTACTGCTTGGGCCGTCCACGACCAGCTTGAGAAGGGATCGAGCACCCTTGCAAGCACCCAAGCCCAACTCGGTAGCCAGTTGCATCTTGCTCCATGCCCGACACCCTCAACCTTCAGAACCAATCCTTATCCCGAAGTTAAGGATCCAATTTGCCAATTTCCCTTACCTACATTCATATATCGCCTAGAGGCTGTTCACCTTGGGGGACCTGATGCGGTTATCGGTACGGTCTGGTTGGAGGAGTAACGTGGCCTCACAATGGTTTTCAAGGACCGACAAGAATGCACGGACGTCGCTCAAATGCAACGCTCTTCGAAGATTAACCCTATCTCTCCGCGGAGGAATTCCAGGGTTTGTATCTCCCTTACACAGAAAAGAAAACTTCCCGGCACTCCCGCCAGCTTCCCATGGCCAATTCTCGTTGCCGAGACGGATACGAGGATCCGAACGTTACCCCAAACAGGTTCCCGAATAAAAACGGGATTCCCTTTCGCCCTTGCCACGAGCCTCACGCTTTGCGATCAACACTTCGTGTATCTTTTTTTCAACGCTCGTCTTGTGCTACCATTTCAGGTTGTCTTAGGACCGACTGACCCATGTCCAACCAATGTTCACATGGAACCCTTCCCCACGTCAGGCCCCAAGGATCTCTCTCGAGTATTTGCTACTACCACCAAGATCTGCGCTACTGGCCGCTACAGGCAGGCTCACGCCCAAACCCTTCAACGGAACCAATGTGACCTCCCTACCCACCGCCGCGTCAGCGACGATCACCAAGGACAGACGAGCTCTGAGACCGGTGGTCCGGTATCAGCACAATGCTAAAGCGCCTCCCATTTTAAGGGCTAGTTGCTTCGGAAGGTGAGTTGTTACACACTCCTAAGCGGTTTCCGACCTCCATGGCCACCGTCCTGCTGTCTGGAGCAACCAACTCCTTTCCGTGGGATCGGGAATATGCATTGGTTATGGCACTTTAACCGGACATTTCGTTCATCCCACAGTGCCAGTTCTGCTTACAAAAAGTGGTCCACTGGGCACTCGGTTCCGAAATCCTTGCCGCCACCAACACCAAGGTCGACAAGGCGTATCACCCATTGAAAGTTTGAGAATAGGTTGAGGCCGTTTCGGCCCAAAGGCCTCTAATCATTCGCTTTACCGGATGAGACTCCCGTCTCCTTTGCTTGAGCACAATCTATCCTGAGGGAAACTTCGGAGGGAACCAGCTACTAGATGGTTCGATTAGTCTTTCACCCCTATACCTAGCTCCGACGATCGATTTGCACGTCAGAATCGCTTCGGTTCTCCATCAGGGTTTCCCCTGACTTCGACCTGGCCAGGCATAGGTCACCATCTTTCGGGTCCCATCATGTGTGCTCTAGGAGCTTCGCATCCGCAACGGGATCACGACGCCCCTGGGATGGGCCCTCTTCAGTGGAGAGGGATCTCCCATCAGCATCGTAAGCAATTTTTTAACTTTCATTCTGCCATCGGTCTTCTCATCGACCTACGACTCGCACATTAGACTCTTTGGTCCGTGTTTCAAGACGAGTTGGATGGAACTCGCCTACTCTCCGCTCACCCGGGAGACCCACAAAGAGGCTCCCAGCAACAGAAGCCGGGCCGAATCGTTGCCGGGAGTCCAGCGTTTTGAAGCCGAAGCAACGAAAGCACTGGGTCCTTTGACAACGTTCCAGCCGCGTGTGGATTGCGAATCCACCTGGGAATACACGCCGTGAGCAACGTAGATGACCAGCATGATCAGAGAACAGCCGAGGCTGACCACGGTGACCACATCAGCACTGGCAACCCGTAAACGATGATCCCGAAGGTAGCTCGAACTTCGAAAGTCCTTCCGTTTTAAACTCCTGTAGGATTTCACGCAATGTTGAACTCTCTCTTCAGAGTTCTTTTCAACTTTCCCTCGTGATACTTGTCTTCTATTGGTCTCATATTCGTATATAGCCTTAGATGGAGTTTACTCTCTGATTAGCGCTGCATTCTCAAGCAACACGACTCTAGAGAGACCTCAGAATGCCAAGCGTTCATCCGTCCTACTGGCCTGACACCCTCTCTGGGCAATCGGGCCACATTCATGAGGACTTTAGACTGGTGAAACGACGGTCTTACGAGGCTTCCAAACACTGCATCGGTCGAAATTGCCTCCCGAAGGATTCAATTGACCCTTAGTGCATGGCTTATCCCTCTTCGCTCGCCGCTACTAGGGGAATGCTTGTTAGTTTCTTTTCCTCCGCTGACTAATATGCTTAAGTCAAGCGGGTCGTCTCGCCTGAGCTGAGGCCAGGGGGTTTTATATAAACTGACAGGGTCATTTGTTTTTCACACCATTCATCCAAAGTCACCTGGTCACCACTAACCCTGTAGTGCCAGAATGCCCCTTGGAGTCATCAGTTCAACATCAAATAAACCAATTTCCTACTACCAAAGTCATAGTAGTCCATTCCTGTACCGAAGGCTGTCAGTCAAAGTGTTTTAATTAAGAAGAATTTGGATTTATCCTCATTTTGGTTTCTACTGTGCACAACCCATAATGATAACACTCCTCTCGTTCCGCCAACAAGGAGCTCAGTTACCATTACCCAGTTGGGTGACAAGTAAAAGGGTTATCCACAAAAGGCATAGTCCTGGGCCATGTATACTTGATGTACCATGCAATCTTTGCACTCTTTGTACCATGAATTCCCTAAACCACTGCCAAAAGAGGCAAATGAGACCAGCATAACGAGACCAATACCTCTCACCAAATCCTCTCATCATCAACAGCTGACACAAAACTTGACGAGATCACTTACATTCTCTATAGGTTGTAATCAAAAACAAATAGTATCAAGGAGCCTCGCAGTGATGGTAAACATTACCGTATAAAAGCAACATCCGTCTCTCAGACAGACGAAGTCCAAGCTCAAATGCTGTACATGCAATTTTATTTCAATATATATACATTCCATTTGTTATGCAGTTCGCATGGAATCACGCGTCTAGCTGCGTTCGTCTTCGTAATGTGAGCCAAGTGATCAATCCTTCAGGGTCATTTTTAATGAATATTTCCAGTTTTCCCTTAAGTAAGGCCAATGCAATTGCACCCTTGCACACCTCAACCCATGCTATATTGGGGCAAGCTCACTTTCACTCCCTTTAGTCTTGCAGAGTGGTATCCATGATCCTGGAATCACTGAGCCACTCTAGTCCCCATATAACTATTTTTCACTATGAATTCACACGTAGAAAATATACATCGAGAGTTCAAGAGCATATTGGCTTATTGCTTGCAAAATCGATGCTACATTAGTGCAATCGCAGTGCAAGACTTTGGCTCACCTGAGGACTCACGCGCCTCTCTTTTGACCAAGCCAATCCCTTCGTCTCGCACCACTTGGGCCCTCAGGAAGGGTAAAGAGTGCTTCCCAGGCTCCACCAAAATGTTACTGGGGCAGCAACTACCACAGTGTTAGTAATCTGATGTCCACTATATCAGATGGCATGAACTTGGCCCACATACACAACTCAAGATTTATCACAAGCTTTGCATGCTCGTTTCCTCAGAGAGCCCCCACTAAAGAGCAAGATATAATCACTTGTTGCTGCCAAAAGCAAACCCTCCATCCTTGTAATGGATACAGACACCAAGACCTCAAGACAATACCCAGTCATCATCTCGTGGCCCCCCACACACAAATATGCTGCTGGGGCAACAACACTCACCTCAGTTTTGGTTCATCTCATCATGACGTCATAGTGATTCCATTGAGACTTACTACCTTAACAGACTTTGCATGCTCTACTCTTCTGAGAGCCCCCACTACAGAGTCAGCTCAGGTAGTCCTCACAGTCAATGGTCTCACCATTTCTCCATTAGTAGTGAACCAAACTTTGAGGCAATCATCCCCACAATAACTGCCTCAAAACCCCCATTCCTCAAGACTCCGTTGAGCACTCCTTTCTTTAACGAACGCTCCCGTGTACGATGCTACAAGAGGGTATTGCTCACACACGGACAACCAATTTGTGCACCTCAAACACCAAACACGGGAACGTGTATCAATAACAACTGTACCGTAAGTAATATGTGATATATTTAAAATATGAAAAATAAAATTGTTTCCCTCTAAAAATACTTCACAGTCAATGGTCCTCACTTCATAGTCCTCACAGTCAATGGTCTCACCATTTCTCCATTAGTAGTGAACCAAATTTTGAGACAATCATCCCCACAATAACTGCCTCAAAACCCCCATTCCTCAAGACTCCGTTGAGCACTCCTTTGTTCAACGAATGACCCCCATGAATGATGCTGCACAAGGGTACTCCTCACACGCGGAAAACCTACTTGTGCATCTCAAACACCAAACAAGGGAACATGTATCAATAACAACGATTAGACAAACTACTGACCACAGGGACCAAGAGTCTCCTTTTCGCTTATCAAACGCTAATGATCCTTCCGCAGGTTCACCTACGGAAACCTTGTTACGACTTTTACTTTCTCTAAACGATCAAGTTAGAACAACTTTCAACGACACCACGAGCGGCCCGGAGGCTGCCCTGGCGAGACGTCCGAAGTTCTCACTAAATCATTCAATCGGTAGTAGCGACGGGTGGTGTGTACAAAGGGCAAGGACGTAATCGACGCAAGCTAATGACTAGCGCCTACTAGGGATTCCTGGTTCATGGGGATCCTTGCAGCCCCCAATCCCAACCACGGAAGAGGTTCAGTGGTTACCCGGTCCTCTCGGACAGGGAGGACGCGCTAATTCTTCCAGTGTAGCGCGCATGCGGCCCAGGACATCTAAGGGCATCACAGACCTGTTATTACTCACTCTCATATGGCTAGACACCACTTCTCCCTCTAAAAAGAGCGATCCGCCAATAGGATCCATTGTCTATTTAGCAGGCTAGAGTCTCGTTCGTTATCGGAATTAACCAGACAAATTGCTCCACCACCTAAGAACGGCCATGCACCACCACCCACTGAATCAAGAAAGAGCTCTCAATCTGTCAATCCTTCCAGTGTCTGGGCCTGGTGAGGTTTCCTGTGTTGAGTCAAATTAAGCCACAGGCGCTACTCCTGGTGGTGCCCTTCCGTCAATTCCTTTAAGTTTCAGCTTTGCAACCAAACTTCCCCCGGAACCCAAACACTTTGGTTTCCCGGAAGCTGCCCGCGGAGTCATTCCAGTAACGTCTGCGGATCGCTGGTTGGCATCGTCTATGGTTAGAACTAGGGTGGTATCTGATCACCTTCGAACCTCTATCTTTAGTTCTTGATTAATGAAAACATTCTTGGCAAATGCTTTCGCAGTTGTTCGTCTTGCGAAGGTCAAAGAATTTAACCTCTAACGTCGAAGTACGAATGCCCCAGTCTGTCTCTTTTAACCATTACCTCAAGTCCAGAAAAACAACATAATAATACCGAGGTCCTATTCCATCATTCCATGCTGTGATATTCAGGCGCGGTGCACCTGCTTTAAGCACTCTAATTTGTTCAAAGTAAACGTATCGGCCACCCAGGACACTCGGTTAAGAGCACCCCGAACGATCCAATGAATTGTCCGATTGAGGCAGTGACCACCATGAGGTTGCCCCACCGAACAAGACCCATATCCAACTATGAGCTTCTTAACCGCAGCAACCTTAATATACGCTATTGGAGCTGGAGTTACCGCGGCTGTGGCACCAGACTTGCCCTCCAACGGATCCTCGTTAAAGGATTTAAAGTGTACTCGTTCTAATCACAGGGCCCCGGATGAGTCCTGCATCGTTATTTTTCGTCCCTACCTCCCCGTGCTTGGAGTGGGTAATTTGCACGCCTGCTGCCTTCCTTGGATATGGTAGCCGTTTCTCAGGCTCCCTTTCCAGAATCGAACCCCGATTCCCCGTTTCCCGTTGCAACCATGGTAGTCGCTTAGCCTACAATCGAAAGTTGATAAGGCAGACATTTGAAAGACACGTCGCCGGTTAGAGACCGTGCGATTGGCTATAGTTATTCAGAGTCACCACGAGACGAGCCGAAGCCCGATTGGTCTTGATCTAATAAAGGTACCCCTTCCGTGAAATTGGGGCTTTTGTGCATGTATTAGCTCTAGAATTACCACAGTTATCCAAGTAGGATATGGTACGATTTAAGGAATCATAACTGATTCATTGAGCCATCCGCGGTTTCGCCCACTGGGGGCTTGTGCTTAGACATGCATGGCTTAATCTTTGAGACAAGCATATGCTACTGGCAGGATCAACAAGGTAACACATTCACGTTACCATCTGGCACATTAGAAACACAGTGAACCATTGAGATTTCTATTCTAGGAATACAGCCACCATGCCATCGTCCTTTCACGACTTTTTAATCCCATAGTCAAAGCCTCTTATGGTACCAAAATCATTACCGAATCAAGGATTGCACAATATCCAAGATTCGTCTAGCTCAACAGATGTTAGGGTCCTAGTGATTCCCTGTGGGTCAAAACCAAATCACTCTGAACCCACCATCAGCGTATAGTGTTATTGAAACGCTAACCCCTTGGAAAGCAGTCCTAGTGTAATCCTAGTGCAATCGAAACCACTATGCTTGCACTAACAATCGCTAAAAGGCCTCTCGCTGGTAGCAGTTGGATGGTCCAACTAACATTTTTCAATTTCAAACAGACTCTTCCTTTGTACACAGCCACAATAGACATTTCCTTTATTGGGCGTGTGATTCAAGCCACCTTTTTGTGAATCTGATCAAGACTTGCCGTGACAACAAAAGAGCTAGGTATACAAAACAATCCCACAAGGAACTGAAGGGCACCGAGGCTCTCTTTCCTTGGGGTCTCTCCTGGCATACAAGCCCAGTTCACATTCCTCGCTATTTCAATTCAATTGTAATC
Source organism: Artemia sp. Qi Xiang Cuo (assembly GCF_049724085.1). Classification (NCBI taxonomy): domain Eukaryota; kingdom Metazoa; phylum Arthropoda; class Branchiopoda; order Anostraca; family Artemiidae; genus Artemia; species Artemia sp. Qi Xiang Cuo. The sequence goes on along the minus strand of NC_142814.1, from coordinate 41,507,467 downwards.
AACTAGGTACAACTACACAGGTGCCCGGATGCTTGTGGCCGTGAATGGTAAGACCGTTTCTCAAGCGAAGCTACCATGTGCTACACCAATACCAACAATAGATTCATTTTGACATGGATATCGCCTAGCCCATGTCCATCGCTTCCATCAATCACGCTCAATTTTTCTTTTCTATAGTAACCCCCTCATATAAGGTCTGTGGATTATCGGCAGGGGTTCAGAATCAAAATTTTTAATTAATTATTAAACAAATTTTGGACATTTTCAGAATTGGGATCTCAAGTCCACCAGCCTGAATGGTTGAAACCAACAAGCCATCTCATCTTCATGTGAATTTGAGGCCAATTTAAGACATATATGGGAGTCAAACTTTCACTTGACTTCTAAATACAAGATAGAAGCGACAGATTTGATCTGTCAAAGTCTGACTGACCAATTGGTGTAACTACTACGAGCCTTGCAATAACAACAAACAGACCAAAACATACCCTACAAGCCCTAGAAGAAATGAAAGGCACATGGGCTCTCTCTCTCTCTCTCCTTGGGCCTTCACTGGCATGCTAGTCCACTTCCCTTTTTAGATGTTTCAAATTCCACACGCATCAACTGCGTACAGATACACAGGTGCACGAATGCTTATGGCCGTGAATGGTAAGACCGTTGCTCAAGCGAAGCTACCATGTGCTACACCAATACCTACAATAGTTTCATTTTGACATGGATCTCGCCTAGCCCATGTCCACCGCTTCCATCAATCACGCTCAAGTTTTCTTTTCTATAGTGATCCCCTCATATAAGGTCTGTGGATTATAGGCAGGGGTTCAGAATGCAAATTTTTAATTAATTATTAAACAAAATTTGGAGATTTTCAGAATTGGGGTCTCATTCAAGCAGCCCTTTTTAAATTCCACACACATCAACTGGGTAGAGCTATCACAGGTGGACGGTTGCTTAAGGCCGTGAATGGTAAGACCGTTGCTCAAGTGCGATGCTACCATGTGCTACACTAATACCAACAATAGATTCATTTTGACATGGATATTGCCTAGCTCATGTCCACCGCTTCCATCAATCATGCTCAATTTTTCTTTTCTGTAGTGACCCCCGCATATAAAGTCTGTGGATTATCGGCAGGGGTTCAAGATGCAAATTTTTAATTAATTATAAAACAAAATGTAGACATTTTCAGAATTGGGGTCTCAAGTCCACCAGCCTGAATGGTTGAAATCCACTAGCCATTTCATCTCATACAATACACTCAGCGGCGGATATTCCACGCACACGCACACACCACACAGTCACACAGTGAATGGTTAAACTGTTGCTCAAGCACTAACCATGCTCTACATACATACCAACACTATTTTCTGTCATTGTCACATGGGATCCTAATTTAGTCCTTGTCCACTGCTTAAACCTGTGAATGGTTAGACCGTTGCTCATGCGATAACCATAAGCTACACACATATCAACAATGTTTTTTTTTTCATTTTCACATGGCATCATAATCTAGACCTTGTCAGTCGTGAATGGCTAGACCAATGCTCAGGCGGTAACCATGTGTTATACACATATCAACAATTTTTTTTATTTTCACATGGGGTCCCAATCTAGCCCAGGATCGCCGCTTCCATCACACAAGCCCATTTTTTGGGGGGTTCTATAATTGTACCCTTATACTATGCTTCTTTCCACCTAGTCTCTCTCCAATCATCTTCCAAATAGTACCTATGTATCGCTTAAGCTCGGCCCCGCAATCAGAGCAAATTTCAAATTTTTCAAGTTTTGGGTCACTTTCCCAAGACTCTGGGCAGGTAGGCGCCGCAAAAATTTTTCCCAAATTCTTCTCTCACCTTAGGAGTGGTTAAAGGAAGCTTTAGGTAGTAAATGATTAGACCGTTGCTCAAGCGCTAACCATCTGCAACACACATAGCATGCATATGCATTACTCCTGCCATTTACCCGTACCCCAGCCATTTAAACATTTGCCACTCAATTACTTGGACTATCTGTATTGGCTTTTCTCTGTCTACAATTAGCCATGTCTTGATGCAATGCAACCTATGCTACAACCTACTGTAAAATACTTGATAACTTCAATTCAAAATTAACGGACAATTCAAAATACTGATTTGTCCTAGGTGATTGGATGGATGAGTAAGGTCTAGACCTTGTTCAAGTTCTCATTTATCTCAGTTACGAAATTAGGAAGACAGTTTTTTTTAGTTTTTTTACCAAGTAATTACCTGTAATATATTAAATGAATAAATAGATCTTAAAGCGAGTAATGCTTAGATTGAATATGAATATCATGCTTAAAACGAAAACAAGTATTTTCCTGTTTAAGTATAAATGAAACTTAAAACGAACAGAAATTAAATAAACAATCAATGCAAACAAAAATACAGTATATTTTAATGTAAATTAATAAGTAAATTTTAAAACGAGTGAAACTTAAATTGAATATACAAATGAAGCTTGAAACGAACAAAAATCACCACAAACAAGAGTTTGGGTATGACCTCCTTCTCTTACTGTAAAAGTCTAAAACCTACTGCGTATGAGACTGGGTACAGTAGTAGAGTAGGAACTACCATTTTGCGTACGCCCCCGTACAAACAGGTTGTGTGTGTATTTTCAAGTAATTGGGTTACCAGGGTCATTTGCCTATTACAATGAGCTCTACATGGCTTGGCAGACATGTTTTTTTTATTATGACATCGATTTTTTGTGACGAGTATAACTTGATTGGTGATTAGGATTTGAATATTTTTTAGGTTAAATCCGTGGTCATTCATCTGTAAGTTGATTAGTAGGTTTTTTTTTTAAACTTGGCTAATAGGTTTTTAAACCTATTACTACGAACGCTACATGCATTGCATTTTTTGGAACTAGGAGCGAGATTGTGTGATGCTATCAGACTGGTTTCGTTTCATGGGTTCATTAATAGAACGACTAATGTTTTTGAAAAGGGTAATTACTTCTTTAGTTTACGAGATTTGCGAATTTTTTGCGAAAAGATATTTGCGTAAAGGTATTGCGATGGTTAGGAATGCCTCACGGGTAATTAAAGAATGGGATGCTTGCATCAATAATACAAAGAATAAGCTCAGATACTTAATAGATTTGACGCTTACAAGAGACAGTGCTAGAAAGTATTCAATAGCTTAATTGGAAAGTAACGATAGAATGACATTGTGACTTGAACTAGCTTTACCTCGCCGATGTGGTCTGTATAATACATAAGTAACGTTTGAAAAATATTGTCAATTTAAAAAGAAATGGCTGAAAAGTGTTTTGAGGGGGATGGGTTGCATGGAGGGGTGAGGTGCACGAGGGGTCAGTTAAAGGGGATACAGGTGCGCCGGGGGTTTCGGTTATACACGGGTTCAGTTACAAGGGGGATCCAGTTGCACGGGAGTTGAGTTAAATGGGAATTGAGTTCCACGAGAGTAGTGCTTTGTCATGGTTTAGCCGTGAGGTCCCTTACCACAACCCCAAAGGGCTCCGATCCCCCCACCCCAACCCCGAAGGAACCCCTCCCCCGGTCCTCAAAGGTTCTCTAGGCTCCCAAAGGGCCCGTGGTTTACCTTGTAACTTTTACATTCTCTTGATTTTCAAAGTTCCGTTTGAAGGACGCTATTTTTATCCGGGGGCTCAGTTAAAGGGGATACTGTTGCACGGGGTTTCGGTTATACAGGGGATTCAGTTACACGGGTGATTCAGTTGCACGGGGGTTGAGTTAAATGGGAATTGAGTTCCACGAGAGTAGTGGTTTGTCGTGGTTTAGCCGTGAGGTCCCTTACCACAACCCCAAAGGGCTCCGATCCCCCCACCCCAACCCCGAAGGAACCCCCGAGTCCTCAAAGGTTCTCTAGGCTCCCAAAGGGGCCGTGGTTTACCTTGTAACTTTTACATTCTCTTGATTTTCAAAGTTCCGTTTGAAGGACTCTGTTGTTTTACGAGGGTTCAGTTAAAGGGGATACAGTTGCCCGGGAGTTTCGGTTCTGCAGGGGATTCAGTTACAAGAGGGATTGAGTTGCACGGGGGATGAGTTAAATGGGAATTGAGTTCCACGAGAGTAGTGCTTTGTCGTGGGTTAGCCGTGAGGTCCCTTACCACAACCCCAAAGGGCTCCGATCCCCCCACGCCAACCCCGAAGGAACCCCCCCCCCGGTCCTCAAAGGTTCTCTAGGCTCCCAAAGGGGCCGTGGTTTACCTTGTAACTTTTACATTCTCTTGATTTCCCCAACCCCGAATGAACCCCCCAGTCATCACAGTGTTTCTCGGCGCCCCCCAGGACAGGTGATGTCCTTGTAACTTTTACCGTCTCGGTATAGCCAAATGTCGGTTATTATTTCGATGTTGAGTGTCGAGGGGTTCAGTGTACGGGGCTTAACCTTTACTGAGTTTTCGGGTATACAGATGTTCAGTTAGAAGAAGAATTGAGTTGCACGGGGGTTGAGTTAAATGGGACTTGAGTTCCACGAGAGTAGTGCTTTGTCGTGGTTTAGCCGTGAGGTCCCTTACCACACCCCCAAAGGACTCCTAGCCCCCCACCCCCACCCCGCAGGCACCCCCCCCCGGTCCTCAAAGGTTCTCTAGGCTCCCAAAGGGCCCGTGGTTTACCTTGTAACTTTTACATTCTCTTGATTTTCAAAGTTCCGTTTGAAGGACTCTGTTGTTTTAAGCCAGTGTAATTTTTTCTTTACATGGTGTTCGTTCAAAAAAGCGAGAATTTCTGTTAAATAAATAATTCTTATATTTTTTCCGTTCAATTGAAGGCGAGTATTTCTGTTAAATAAATAATTTTTATACCTTTTAGAATGACGTTACGGGGTTTGAGGGGGCTCTATTGTTTTAAGCCGTTTGATTTTTCTTTACATGGTGTTCGTTCAAAAAGCGAGGATATTCCGTGTGATTTTTTTGGGAAGTTTAATGAATTTATTAGTTACCGAGAGTTCAATGACTCCTCCCCTCAATGACTTCCAGGGGTTTTATGACTCCTCCTCACAATGAATTCAGATGGTTTTAGGACTCATCCCCCTAGCCATAACTCCATTCAACCTTGAGCGAAGATATAAAAGTTTAATGAAGTATTTTTCTGCTTAACAACTACATTAATAACTTCCAAGATGATAGCTTTTTGTACATAACTTAAAATGTCAAAATATGCTTACAGTCCTAACAATTACGCTCTGTGATTGGTCAGAGACACGATGTGACTTTCCCACTGGTATTCTATGACTGGTTATTGACACTACCTAATGTATTGCATGTATTAAATCAGTATTTTTTACGCAGTGGAACGATAAACACATAAGTCATATCTTAAAAAAAAGTGAAGATGGAGCATTTTAATAAAGTGTGTTTACATAACAAGGTTATTGTAGCATTGAATGCCGACAAAGAGAAGTATTTAAACTTTGAAACAAGTACAGGTGGTAGCACTATTGGAAATGTATGCATGCATTGTCATGACAGTAAGGAATTAAATTTCTTTGGAATACCGAAAAAATTCAACTCTTATGTTGGTGGTTACGCGAGATTGAGATCTCCAGAGATGATTGCACTCAAAGAGAATGCCAACATAAAAATAATCATTGATGATAGAGGACAACTCCTTGCTACTGTTGCAGGTAACACATTACCTACTGATACATCCAATCGTCACCTTTGGGGTATTAGCATTCAACGGAAGATCATTAAAAGAAAGGCCTACTCTTCTACTAATATCGTAAACCATATCTTGTCTACGTGCCGAAACTGTTACCTGTGTAAAAATAATGTGATAATAGACAGTGAAATTGCCAGAAAAATAAAAAGGGCATTGTCAGAAAATATCACGATGGAATATAAAGATAAATCGATGAAAAACAAAGCACCAGAAAACGTTACTGTCATTGCTCAAACCGTCATTGAACCAAATACTACCAAACACGAAAAGAATATTGAGCATGTTGATGAGACACTAGCAAAAATTGTGTGTGACTCAAAATAGAATAATGATTATTCTACTGATTACGAACTAAGAAAAGACAATAGCTACAATATCAAGGGAGAACATGGTGAACTATTTTATGGAACAGATTCAAAATGTCCAAAGTTAATCATTGATATTAATAATGTATCGTAATATATTTTTTGTATTAATATTCTACATAGCATTATTTCATTAAAAATATATTATGCATTACATTGTTATGTGTTCATTATTTTTAGAGTAAGCTAGCATATCAAACGTTTAGAATGTCTAATAAAACGTCGGAGATGTAAGAAAAGGAATTTGCATACATCTATTGTCAGACACATGGGGATAAATTCTTTCTTGAATTCACCTCCTGGATAAATAAAAAAAGACATTTCATTCAATAAATTATGACGAAACTCTAAGTAAGCAACAAACTCTTTCTTGAAGTTACCTCAGGGATACACAATGCAGAAATTTCATTTAAGAAATTATCAAAAATTGTAAGTAAGCTTTAATTGTAAGCTTTATTTCATTTTTTAAGGTTAATTTAGACTAGGTTACGTGCGCGCACGTAACCTAGTCTAAATTAACCTTAAAAAATGAAATAAAGCTATGTCGAGTTTGCATGTCTCTCCTGATTGGTCCCTAAAAAACCAGTCTGGTTGAAAACGTGGAGTTTGAATCAGTGGGGAACCCCTGCTCGTTTGGAAAGGTGCCAAGGAAAGGCATACAAATAGCATGTAGTTTCAAAACGTGTGTTGACTTGAAGAAAGAAATTGTTACTTACTGAGAATTTTTTAATAATTTCTTGAATTAAATTTCTACATCATGTAGCTAAGTGAAAATTGTTTGTGATAAAGAGAAAAAAAGTTACTTACTTGCGATTTTTTCATAATTTCTTGAATGAAGTATCTGTACTGTATATCCAAGAGGTGAAATCAATAAAGAGTATGTTACTTACTTACAAATATTTTCATAATTTCTTGAATGAAATTTCCGTATTGCATATCCAAGAGTTGACTTCAAGAAAGAAATTGTTACTTACTGAGAATTTTTTTTATAATTTCTTGAATTTAATTTCTAAGTCGTATATCTAACTCGTGTAAACATTAAAGAGTTTGTTACTTACTTAGAATTTTGTCATAATTTCTTGAACGAAATGTATTTTTGTTAATCAAACATGTGAATTCAAGAAAGAATTTGCTAATTAGTTACAATTTTTTCATAATTTATTGAATGAAATTGTGCATCCAAGAGTTGACTTCAAGAAAGAAATTGTTACTTACTGAGAATTTTTTCATAATTTCTTGAATTAAATTTCTACATCATGTAGCTAAGTGAAAATTGTTTGTGATAAAGAGAAAAAAAAGTTACTTCCTTGCGTTTTTTTCATAATTTCTTGAATGAAGTATCTGTACTGTATATCCAAGAGGTGAAATCAATAAAGAGTTTGTTACTTACTTAGAATTTTGTCACAATTTCTTGAACGAAATGTCTTTTTGTTTATCCAACAGGTGAATTCAAGAAAGAATTTGCTACTTAGACTGAGAACTTTTTCATAATTTCTTGAATCAAATTGTGTATCCAAGAGATGACTTCAAGAAAGAAATTGTTACTTACTGAGAATTTTTTCATAATTTCTTTAATTAAATTTATACATAATGTAGATAAGTGACAATTTTTTTTGATAAATATAAAAAAAAATTTAATTAATTTCGATTTTTTAATAATTTATTGAATTAAATTTCTACATCGTGTATCTAAGTCATGTAAACAATAAATAGTTTGTTACTTACTTAGAATTTTGTCATAATTTCTTGAACGAAATGTATTTGTTTATCCTGCAGGTGAATTCAATAAAGAACTTGCTACTTACTTACAAGTTTTTCATAACTTCTTCAATGAAAATTTCTGTATTGTGTATCCAAGAGGTGATTTCAAGAAAGAATTTGTTACTTACTTACTTACAATTTTTTTCATAGTTTCTTAAATGAAGTTTCTGAATTGTGTATCCAAGAGGTGACTTCATTAAGTTTTTTTTTAATTTATTAAAATATAAATATTCTAACGAAAAAGTGTGGTTTAAGCTTAAATATTTTTATTACTTAAATGTATTAAAAGATTTTTTTTTTTTTAGAAAGAAAAAAAAAACAACATCAAATTTTTACATAAAAATAGTACTTAGAGTTCACTCTTAAACATCCACAAACGATGGTCCCATGATATATAATAGTTTTTTAACATGTCTTATGGATTTATCACGATCATGTATGTTCTTAGGTCTCCACTGTGCAAAGGACCTAACCTAGTCTTCAGGACGGTGATAACCCCCTTCAAATTTAGGACACTTAAACTCTTCTAGATTGAAAAGTGGAATCCTAGGGTCACACTTTTGAATTAAAACTTTATCTGTAGGTACATTGCCCTTTACGTAGAGTGCTTCAACTCCGAAAAAGCTACAAATTTCACTGACTTCCTCCTGGACATTTCTCAGTTCCTGACCAGTATTATTAAGTGGTGCAATCACTCTAGCATAGAATCCCAGTCCGTTTATATAACGTAATATAGTACTCCACAAGCTTTTATCATACTCAAAGAGATTATAGTTCACTAACCAATGATAACAGTCGATTTCTTCGAGATCCATAGACAATAATAAAAAAGCACATTCGAATATAACACCACAAGATGATTTTTTCAAACTGATAAATTCGGTGTCATAAAGTCCTATCATCTTGGAAGTTATTAATGTAGCTGTTAAGTGGAGAAATATTTTATCAAACTTTTATACCTTCGCTCATGGTTGAATGGAGTTATGACTAGTGAGATGAGTCTTAGAACCATCTGAATTCATTGTGGGGAGGAATCATAAGTGACTTGAAAGTCACTGCGCGGAGGAGTCATTGAACTATCGGTAACTGATAAATTCTGTGTCATACAGTCCTATCATGTTGGAAGTTATTAATGTAGTTGTTAAGTAGAAAAATACTTCATCAAACTTTTATATCCTCGCTCAAGGTTGAATGGAGTTGTGGCTAGGGGGCCGAGTCCTAAAACCATCAGAATTCCCTGAGAGGAGTAGTCATAAAACCCTCCAGGAACCGAAAACTTATGAACATCTGAAAAACTATGTCTGGAAACCTAAATAGCTAAATAAAAATTCTAATTCATGATTTCAGGCACGTAAAACCACAAAATACTAAAGTTAACTTCTCAAATAATAAACCCCAGGAGTCGAGCACGCACGAAAATCTAAAAAACCTAGGTCTGAAAACCCTAAACAGATAATTAACTATTCTAATTCATGATTTCAGGCACATAAAACCATAAAATACTAAAGTTAACTTCTCAGCAAACTATTCATCCTAAACTAGAAGTTTCAGACAACAAACGCCTATGAGAGACTAAGAATCATAGCTCTGAAAAGTCCTAAAAGCAAACTACATCCCAAATCATAATTTTCTGACAATACACACCTATGAAAGACTAAGAAATCTAGCTTAGAAAAGTCAAAAATAGCAAACCACCCGTCCCAGATCATAGGCTTCTGTCAACACACCCCTATGAAAGGCTAAGAAAACCAGCTCAGAAAAGTCAAAAATAGCAAACCACTCACTCCAAATCATAGGTTTCAGACAACACACACCTACGAAAGCCTAGAAATCTGGCTATGAAAAGTCGGAAATAGCAAATTACACACCTCAAATCATAAGTTTCAGACAGCACACGCCTACAAAATACTAGGAAACCTTAGCTCAGAAAAGCCTGAAATAGTAAACTACTCACCCCAAACTCTAGGTTTCAGACAACAAACACCTATGAGGGACTAAAGTAGGGTTCTCTGATACACTTAATCTGATAGTGTGATTTTCATTAAAAAAAAAACATCTGATGTAGCATGAAATTCTTGAATGAAATTTCCGTATTGTGTATCATAATTTCTTGAATGAAGTATCTGTACTGTATATCCAAGAGGTGAAAACAAAAAGAGTTTGTTACTTACTTACAAATATTTTCATAATTTCTTGAATGAAATTTCCGTATTGTGTATCCAAGAGTTGACTTCAAGAAAGAAATTGTTTTTTTTTCATAATTTCTTAAATGAAATTTCCGTATTGTGTATCCAAGAGTTGACTTCAAGAAAGAAATTGTTACTTACTGAGAATTTTTTCATAATTTCTTGAATGAAATTTCTACATCGTGTATCTAAGTCATGAAAACAATAAAGAGTTTGTTACTTACTTGGAATTTTGTCATAATTTCTCGAACGAAATATCTTTTTTGTTTATCCAGAAGGTGAATTCAAGATAGAATTTGCTGCTTACTTAAAATATTTTCATAATTTCTTTAATGAATTGTCTTTTTTATATACCCAGGGGGGCGAATTCAAGAAAGAATTTTCTATTTACTTACAATTTATGATAATTTCTTAATTGAAATTTCTGCATTGTGTATCCATGAGGTAACATGAGTGTGTTACCTATTTACAATTCCTTCATAATTTCATGAATAAAATTTCAGTATTGCGTGTCCAATAGGTGAAAACAATAAAGACTTTATTAATTATTTGCGATTTTATTATGATTTCTTGAATTAAATATCTGTATTGTGTCCAGGAAGCGAATTCAAGAAAGCTATTGTTACTTACTTACAATTTCTTCGTAATTTAATGAAATGTATAAAACTATTCTAAAGAATAAAGACGGGTTAAGCTTAAAGATATTTATTGCTTAAACGTACTAACATATTTTTGAAAGAATTTGCTACTTACTTACAATTTTTGATAATTTCTTAAATGAAATTTCTGCATTGTGTATCCATGATGTAAATTCAAGAAAGAGTTTGTTGCTTACTTAGAATTTCGTCATAACTTCTTGAATTAAATGTCTTTTTTTTATTTATCCAGGAGGAAAATTCAAGAAAGAACTTGTTCTCATGTTTCTGACAGTACATGCAGGCAAATTCCTTTTCTTACATCTCCGACGTTTTATTAGACATTCTAAACGTTTGATATGCTAGCTTACTCTAAAAATAATGAACATATAACAATGTAATGCATAATATATTTTTAATGAAATAATGCTATGTAGAATATTAATAAAAGAAATTTATTACGATACATTATTAATATCAATGATTAACTTTGGAAATTTTGAATCTGTTCCATAAAATAGTTCACCGTGTTCTCTATTGATATTGTAGCTATTGTCTTTTCTTAGCTCATAATCAGTAGAATAATCATTATTCCATTTTGAGTCATACACAATTTTTACTAGTGTCTCATCAACAGATTGAATATGCTGTTCGTCTTTGGTATTATTTGATTCAATGACCGTTTGAGTAATGACAGTAATTTTTTCTGGTGCTTTGTGTTTCATCGATTCATCTTTATATTCCATCGTGATATTTTCTGCCAATGTTCTTTTAATTTTTCTGGCAATTGAACTGCCTATTATCACGTTATTTTTACACAGGTAACAGTTTTTACATGTAGACAATATATGGCTTACGATATTAGTAAAAGAGTAGGCCTTTCTTTTATTGATTTTTCGTTGAATGCTAATACCCGAAAGGTGACGATTGGATGTATCAGCAGGTAATGTGTTACCTGCAACAGTAGCAAGGCGTTGTCCTCTATCATCAATGATTATTTTTATGTTGGCATTATCTTTGAGTGCAATCATCTCTGGAGATCTCAATCTCGCATAACCACCAACATAAGAGTTGAATTTTTTTGGTATTCCAAAGAAATTTAATTACTTACTGTCATGACAATGCATGCATACATTTACAATAGTGCTACCACCTGTTCTTGTTTCAAATTTTAAATACTTCTCTTTTTCAGCATTCAATGATACAATAACCTTGTTATGTAAACACACTTTATTAAAATGATCCATCTTCACTTTTTTTTAAAGATATGACTTATGTGTTTATCGTTCCACTGCGTAAAAAATACTGATTTAATACATGCAATAGATTAGGATGTGTCAATAACCAGTCATAGAATACCAGTGGGAAAGTCACATCGTGTCTCTGACCAATCACAGCGCGTAATTGTTAGGACTGTAAGCATATTTTGACATTTTAAGTTACGTACAAAAAGCTATCATCTTGGAAGTTATTAATGTAGTTGTTAAGCAGAAAAATACTTCATCAAACTTTTATATCTTCGCTCAAGGTTGAATGGAGTTATGGCTAGGGGATGAGTCCTAAAACCATCTGAATTCATTGTGAGGAGGAGTCATAAAACCCCTGAAAGTCATTGAGGGGAGGAGTCATTGAACTCTCGGTAACTAATAATTTCATTAAACTTCCCAAAAAAATCACACGGAATATCCTCGCTTTTTGAAAGAATACCATGTAAAGAAGAAATCAAACGGCTTAAAACAATAGAGCCCCTTCAAACCCCGTAACGTCATTCTAAATGGTATAAAAATTATTTATTTAACAGAAATCCTCGCCTTCAATTGAACGGAAAAAATATAAGAATTATTTATTTAACAGAAGTTCTCGCTTTTTTGAACGAACACCATGTAAATAAAAAATCACCCTGGCTTAAAACAACAGATTCATAAACACGTAACTTTTAAATGCAAGATATTTTAAATGTTAAAAGGTAACTCCCGGCCCCTGGGGTGGCATATTGACCCTTGGAGGACCGGTGGGGTTCCTGGGAGTTGGGGTGGGGGGCATCGGAGCCCTTTTGGGTTGTGGTATGGGACCTCATTACTAAACCATGACAAAGCACTACTCTCGTGGACCTCACTTCCCATTTAACTCTACCCCCGTGCAACTCACTCCCCCTTGTAACTGAACCCCTGTATAACCGAAACTCCCGTGCAACTGTATCTCCTTTAACTGAACCCCTCGTAAAACAACAGAGTCCTTCAAACGGAACTTTGACAATCAAGAGAATGTAAAAGTTACAAGGTAAACCACGGCCCCTTTGGGAGCCTAGAGAACCTTTGAGGACTGGGGGGTTCCTTCGGGGCTGGGGAAATCAAGAGAATGTAAAAGTTACAAGGTAAACCACGGCCCCTTTGGGAGCCTAGAGAACCTTTGAGGACCGGGAGGGGGGGCTCCTTCGGGGTTGGGGTGGGGGGATCGGAGCCCTTTGGGGTTGTGGTAAGGGACCTCACGGCTAAACCACGACAAAGCACTACTTTCGTGGAACTCAATTCCCATTTAACTCATCCCCCATGCAACTCAATTCCCCTTTTAACTGAGCCCCTGTATAACCGAAACTCCCGTGCAACTTTATCCCCTTTAACTGAACCCCTCGTAAAACAACAGAGTCCTTCAACCGGAACTTTGACAATCAAGAGAATGTAAAAGTTACAAGGTAAACCACGGCCCCTTGGGGAGCCTAGAGAACCTTTGAGGACTGGGGGGTTCCTTCGGGGCTGGGGTGGGAGGATCGGAGCCCTTTGGGGTTGTGGTAAGCGACCTCACGGCTAAACCACGACAAAGCACTACTCTCGTGGAACTCAATTTCCATTTAACTCAACCCCCGTGCAACTGAATCCCCCTTGTAACTGAATCCCTGTATAACCGAAACCCTCGTGCAACAGTATCCCCTTTAACTGAACCCCCGTAAAACAACAGAGTCCTTCAAACGGAACTTTGAAAATCAAGAGAATGTAAAAGTTACAAGGTAAACCACGGCCCCTTTGGGAGCCTAGAGAACCTTTGAGGACCGGGGGGGGTTCCCTTCGGGGTTGGGTGGGGGGGATCGGAGCCCTTTGGGGTTGTGGTAAGGGACCTCACGGCTAAACCACGACAAAGCACTACTCTCGTGGAACTCAATTCCCATTTAACTCAACCCCCGTGCAACTGAATCCCCCTTGTAACTGAACCCCTGTATAACCGAAACCCCCCGTGCAACTGTATCCCCTTTAACTGAACCCTCGTGCAACTCACCCCTCCATGCAACCCCTCCCCCTCAAAACACTTTTCAGCCATTTCTTTTTAAATTGACAATATTTTTCAAACGTTACTTATGTATTATACAGACCACATCGGCGAGGTAAAGCTAGGTCAAGTCACAATGTCATTCTATCGTTACTTTTCAATTAAGCTATTGAATACTTTCTAGCACTGTCTCTTGTAAGCGTCAAATCTATTAAGTATCTGAGCTTATTCTTTGTATTATTGATTCAAGCATCCCATTCTTTAATTACCCGTGAGGCATTCTTAACCATCGCAATACCTTTACGCAAATATCTTTTCGCAAAAAATTCGCAAATCTCGTAAACTAAAGAAGTAATTACCCTTTTCAAAAACATTAGTCGTTCTATTAATGAACCCATGAAACGAAACCAGTCTGATAGCATCACACAATCTCACTCCTAGTTCCAAAAAATGGAATGCATGTAGCGTTCGAAGTAATGGGTTTAAAAACCTATTAGCCAAGTTTTAAAAAAAAAACCTACTAATCAACTTACAGATGAATGACCACGGATTTAACCTAAAAAATATTCAAATCCTAATCACCAATCAAGTTATACTCGTTCCTCTTGGCAAAGGTGTAAAATCGATGTCATAATAAAAAAACATGTCTGCCAAGCCATGTAGAGCTCATTGTAATAGGCAAATGACCCTGGTAACCCAATTACTTGAAAGTACACACACAACCTGTTTGTACGGGGGCGTACGCAAAATGGTAGTTCCTATTCTACTTACAGTCCATAGCAAGAATTAACTTGCTATAACTGAATTAGATGTCAACATATTTAATACACATCAATTTATAAGCCAAAATTACCCCCCCCCCCAAAAAAAACCAACGGACCCAATATCCCCCCCCCCAATCCCAACACCTTTTCCCGAGAAATTAAAGAAAAATTAAATAAACGATCAATGCAAACAAACATTCAATAGATATTAATGTTAATTAATAAGTAAATCTTAAAACGAGTGAAACTTAAATTGAATATGCAAATCAAGCTTGAAACGAACAAAAATCACCACAAACAAGAGTTTGGATATGACCTCCTTATCTTACTGTAAAAGTCTAAAACCTACTGCGTATGAGACTGCGTAAAGTCTATAGCAAGAATTAACTTGCTATAACTGAATTATATTTCAACATATTTAATACACATCAATTTATAAGCCAAAATTACCCCCCCCCCCCAAAAAAAAAAACAACGGACCCAGTATTACTTCCCCCCCCTCCCCAAAAGAACGTTTCAATTTAGTTTGAGATATTAGTTATCATGAGGATTTGTTTTTCAATAATCTTCTGTTGGAACTTTTTCTGAAAATTAAGGACATGACTATCATGACATTTAATCATGATTTTCACCTTTCAAAGGTTCGTTTGACTGGTAAATTAAATCGGTAAATTTGGTAAATTTGGCCGGTAAAATCACCGCAAAAAAATTTTTGAGTATGACCTTCTTCTCTCACTGTAAAAGTCCAATACCTACTGTGTATAAGAAGTCTATAGCAAGACTTAACTTGCTATAAATGAATTAGATTTCAACATATTTAATACACATCAATTTATTAGCCCAATTTATCCAAAAAAAACAACCAACGGACCCAATATCCCCTCCCCAATCTCTGCACCTTTTTCTGACCCTGTGGCTCCCCTGAAAAAAATGTTTCTTCTTCTCTTGAATTCTGCTCCTTCTTCCTTCTTCTGCACTTCATCCTCTATTTCATCATGCTCTATTCCAGTTTTTGATTTTACCAAAAGTGAAAAAAGATTTCAATGTAATTCCAGAGCCGCGTTTTAAGGCTTAGCGGGTTCGAACACGGGTTGTTCTCGTCTAGTTTCAAGTTTCTAGTTTTTCGTCTAGTTTTGTCTAGTTTTAGCGGATTCGAAGAACCCTGTGTTTGATGACTAGATGCACTGCTGCACAACGCTTGATGCACTAGACACGAACAACCCGTGTTTAAAGACGGGTTATTCACAGATCAGCAGGTTCGAACACGAGTTGTTCTCATCTAGTGCATTAAGCATTGTGCATCTAGTGTATCAAACACGGGGTTAAAGCTTCAAACCCACTGAAACTAGACAAAACTAGATGAAAAACTACAAACTTGAAACTAGATGAGGACAACCTGTGTTCAAACCCGCTGAGCCTGAAAACGTGGCTCAGAAGAACGAGGCGAACGATATTTATCTTTTATTGGTGGGCATCTGGGCAACGCTGGCTCATCTGGTGCATCTTGTTGTTTCTGGTTTCTTCTTCTGTTGACTTCTACTCCTTCTTCGTTGTTTCTGGTTTCTTCTTCTTTTGACTTCTACTCCTTCTTCCTTCTTCTGCGCTTCATCTTTTATTTCATTATCCTCTATTCCAGTTTTTGATCTTACTACTTCTGCATTCACATTATCCCTTCCAACGTTTATATTAAACTTTTGTTTGCCAAAAGTGAAAAAAGATTTCAATGTAACTCCAGAAGAACGAGGCGAACGATATTTATCTTTTATTGGTATGCATCTGGGCAACGCTGAATCATCTGGTGCATCTTGTTTCTTCTGGCCCATCTGGTGCTGATTTCGTTGTTTCTCTTTGTTTTAAGCTACTGGCCTTAGACCCTTTTGTCATCTTTATATTCATTTCTTTGTTTTTTGTCATGGCTGGCCAGCCTGGATCTTTTAATTGCCAAGTGTACTGCCAAAATATAGCCGTATCTTTGATATTGAAATTCATATTAAAATTTATATTAAAAAATAAAATACTAAAACATTTTGAATTGATAAATGATTAACTTTGGCAAGCATGGATGTCGAAATCAATATGAGATTGGTTTTGTTGATCAATAAGTATTCCTTTTATTTTGGTTTAGAGGAGAACTTCATCAACAGGTTTTCGGTTTATCAATGGGTACACCTCTAAGTCTAATCATTGCTTATTTATTTTTTGATTCTATGGAAATGTCCGCTATTCAGTGTTTTCATCTGTCTCCTTGTTTCTGGTGTAGCTTAATGGACGAGTGTTATGTTTTTGGGAACACGGATTGGAGTCTGTAGATTCCAAATTCTGGTTAGCAAGTCCCACATATGAGCTTCAGCAAGTACATGGGATCTGAAAGACCCTACTTTGTTGCCCTATTGAAGTTAGATCCTTCCCAGAATTTAGAAAACTACCCAAAATATTATTACCCTTTAAAGCTAGTTTTAGACCATTACTTTGTAAAATTCTTTTAAGTTTGTCATTTAATCCAGGTACATATGGTAAGGCACAAAGAACATCCTTTGCCCGATTTGTCTCTAAGACTTTCTTAGAAATCTCCAGAAGCCTTTTTCTTCTTTTTGAAAAAGTCTGGTCAATTAACCACTCTGAATACATGTTACTTATTATATTTTTCTTAGATTAATTGAAAACAAATTTCCGAAAAATAAGTTTTTCAAAGAAAAGTAAAGGCCATTTTAAACTGAAGCTCAGAAGATACAGATGCCTTTTAAAATTCCAAGTCAATACGACCAGAAATTACTATTGAAAAACAAATGAAACCCAAAACGAACAGAAATTAAATAAACAATCATAGCAAAAACATACAACAAGTAATAATGTAAATGAATAAATAGATCTTAAAGCGAGTAATTGAATATGAATATCATGCTTAAAACGAAAACAAATATTTTCCTGTTGAAGTATAAATGAAACTTAAAACGAACAGAAATTAAATAAACAATCAATGCAAACAAACAAACAATAGATATTAATGTTAACTAATAAGTAAATCATAAAACGGGTGAAACTTAAATTGAATATGCAAATCAAGCTTGAAACGAACAAAAATCACCACAAACAAGAGTTTGGGTATGACCTCCTTCTCTCACTTTAAAAGTCTAAAACCTACTGCGTATGAGACTGCGTAAAGTCTATAGCAAGAATTAACTTGCTATAACTGAATTAGATTTCAACATATTTAATACACATCAATTTATAAGCCCAAATTACCCCCCCCCAAAAAAAAAACCAACGGACCCAATATCCCCCCCCACAATCCCTACACCTTTTCCAAACCCTGTGGCTCCCCTGAAAAAAATGTTTCTTCTTCTGTTTACTTCTGCTCCTTCTTCCTTCTTCTGCACCCCATCCTCTTTTTGATTATCCTCTATTCCAGTTTTGATCTTACTACTTCTGCATTCAAATTATCCCTTCCAACGTTTGTATTAAACTTTTGTTTGCAAAAAGTGAAAAAAAATCAATGTAAATCCAGTAGAATGAGGCAAACGATATTTATCTTTTATTGGTGGGCATCTGGGCAACGATGGCTCATCTGGTGCATCTTGTTGTTTCTGGCCCATCTGGTGCTGATTTTGTTGTTTCTCTTTGTTTTCAGCTGCTGGCCTTAAACCCTTTTGTCATCTTTATATTCATTTCTTTGTTTTTTGTCATGGCTGGCCAGCCTGGATCTTTTAATTGCCAAGTATACGGTCAAAAATTAGCCGTATCTTCGTTTTTTCTAGCAAAAATAACAAGCAAATCTAATACATCAGCAAGTTGTTTTTTTAAATTGCAAGAAAACAGCAGTAATTTCTAAATCTTTAAGATTAAACATCCGCTTTGGTATTGGAAATGAAAGGAAATTAAAGGATAATTTAAGTTTTTTAGCTTTAAACCATGTAATTGCCGAACAAAAATAGTAACGTTTCAATTTAGTTTGAGATATTAGTTATCATGAGGATTTATTTTTCAATAATCTTCTGTTGGAACTTTTTCTGAAAATTAAGGACATGACTATCAAGACATTTAATTATGATTTTCACCTTTCAAAGGTTCGTTTGGCTGGTAAATTAAATCGATAAATTTGGCTGGGAAAATCTCCACAAACAAAATTTTGAGTATGACCTCCTTCTCTCACTGTAAAAGTCTAAAACCTACTGCGTATGAAAAGTCTATAGCAAGAATTAACTTGCTATAACTGAATTAGATTTCAACATATTTAGTACACATCAATTTATAATTCAAATTAACCAAAAAAAATCCAAACGGACCCAATATCCCCCCCCCCCAATCTGTACACCTTTTCCCGACCCTTTGGCTCCCCTGAAAAAAATTTTTCTTCTTCTATTGACTTCTGCTCCTTCTTTCTTCTTCTACCCTTCATCCTCTATTTCATTATCCTCTATTCCAGTTTTTGATCTTACTACTTCTGCATTCACATTATCCCTTCCAACGTTTATATTAAACGTTGCGTTCTTACTATAAAAACGTAGTTTTTGATCTTACTACTTCTGCATTCACATTATCCCTTCCAACGTTTATATTAAATTTTTGGGGTCGGTCGAAAACAGGATCAGCCGCTTTGAGGCATGTTTGAAACAGGTTTTTAATGTGGCATGGCCGCATAGAAACAAAAATGAATTCTTGTCGAAAAGGGGCATGTATAAGAGCTGACGTCACAAGACTTGTTTTGTTTCTTAAGCTAATACGAAGGTGATGACATGCCAATTCAAAACAACACACGACTCTATCGAAATGTGGCACGTATAGGCATCATGTCAAAAAACTGGTTTTTGTTCTGTAAGCTAATATGAAACCAATGGCAAAAGTTCATTTGCATTGAATAATTAAGGGTTTGCTGGAATTCAGTGTAGAGTAAGTACTTTGAAATAAAGATGGCAGTGAGAGATAAACCCCTTTTAAAAAAATTGATGTCTTTTCAACTTAGTATTTATAAATACCTACTTCTAAGGTGTAGAATGTACAAAAATAAAAGTAGACATTTTATTTGCAAATATATTAGTTTCCTTTATGTATAAATTATATTTTTTGGAAGGAGATTCTATAAAACATTTAGTTAAAAATTTTTGATGGTTTTCGTTTAAATAAGTAATTTTGTTTATCACTGGTTTCATATCAAGTGGGACTCTTGTTAAAACGGATTTAAATGGCCATGTTCACTGGAAAGGGGTGATTCTAACCCTCTAAATAGCTCCCTCTGGAGCTATTGTTTTACCCTATATCCTTTCACTCTATACCTTCAACTCTGTTTCTACTTAGCCTTTTGTGTCATTCCTATCTAGTATTCATTCATATAGAAAAAAAATTACATGAAACGTTGAATCGATAAATACTTTATTTTAAATAAGAGATTATTTTATAAAATACATGGTTGTGTCTTCTTCCACTGTCAAATCCATAGACACTTTGAGTGTCTGTTTTGTCATTGTCGGGTAAACTTCGAAAGGTTAAATTTTCGTTGTTTTTTTCTTCTTTCTTTTTTGCTTAGCACTGAGGACAGCTTGAGGGAGGTCCTTGTAGAAATATTTGCTTGTTTCTTCGTCATCATGGTTTGCCACTTGCTGACAAAATCCTTATTTTCTCACCTGTTTTGATTTTATTTTTCATTTTATTATTTTCTTTCCTCTTTGAGTTTAATATGTCAAGTTTCGCCTGTGTGGTATTATAAATTATTTAAAAATAATTTATTTGTTTTTAGTTATCTTTACGTAAACAGTGACTCGGTCCAACAACAATCAAAATAAAAAATAAAATTTATTCCTCAAACTCCAAGGGCCTGATGAAATTCACCTGATTTTTGACAAAGGAGGAAACAGCATCGAAATGTAAAGCACGTTAATATTCAGCATATTAGAGAGCCTAAGTGTAGAAGTTTTTAACTTCTAGTAGACATTTTATTTGCAAATATATTTGTTTCCTTTATGTATAAATTATATGTTTTGGAAGGAGATTGTATAAAACATTTAGTTAAAAATTTTTGATGGTTTTCGTTCAAATAAGAAATTTTGTTTATCACTGGTTTCATATCAAGTTTAGCACTGAGGACAGCTTGAGGGAGGTCCTTGTAGAAATATTTGCTTGTTTCTTCGTCATCATGGTTTGCCACTGGCTGACAAAATCCTTGTTTTCTCACCTGTTTTGATTTTATTTTTCATTTTATTATTTTCTGATTAGAGAGCCTAAGTGTAGAAGTTTTTAACTCCTATTTTCTATCTAAAATCTTGAATTTTTTACTTTTTACTAGAAGAGATACGGGTTTATATGTTTCGTTCCCCATGCCCAATTGTAACAAACCAAACCTAGAAGATTAGAAGAGGGCTTAATTGATCGTGAATCACAAATATTACTGACCTTTGAGAATAACCAAAGATTGGAGGGTCGCTAGCAATTGTTCCACGCCCCTTTTTACCCATATAATGACATATCGAAATTTGGCATTATTAATTTGATTTAAACAGTAGAAAGGTCCAATAATTTATCTTTGGGGAGGAAATGATCCCTTATAGTCCAAGAAGAAGGAACTACAAGTTACACAGTTTGCCCACCGTTCACATATAGTATTTCTCATTGCAGAATAGGAAAAAAATTATAATGGGAAGTGGTATTTTTTGGTGGGAAGGGGGTCCTTGAGTGGTATAAAGCCCTTCCGGGGGAATAATTTTTCATGGTAAAATTTAGGAAATTTCTGAGCCAAATTTTACACAGAAAGCAGGAAAGTATTTCTTGTCAAAATTTGAAAAACAATCAGAAATTCCATTTATAAAACCAAGTTTTAAGCTTAAGAGAAACAAGAGCCATTTTAAATATGAGTGGAGCGGCTCCATTCTCAACCCTTGCTCTTTAAGCTAGTCATAGATAATGTGCGAGACCACACTGCCTGTCCATGACGATAAACAAAAGTTCAAATAGGGATAAAATCCTTTTAATAGACAGTGATGATAGAAATTCACAAAAATACTAGATATTTCGGTCACAAATACAGTGACCTTCATCAGTAGTAAAACTAAAATAAAACAAAATTTTTTATACTAAATCAAATAATAAGAATTCTTAAAAACTTGAAAAAGGATAGTTCAATTATCATTACAAAAGCAGATATGAGTAACACTTTAGTTGTGATGAATACTGAGGACTACGATTAAAAATTAAGAAGTTTACTAGAGGATGAAAAAACATACAAGAAGCTATTGTATAATCCAACAGACTCGTTTACAAATAAATTTAAGAAAGAATTGAAGTGCTTAAAGGATGAAGGAAAAATTACACCTCAACTCTATTACAAATGCCTGCCACGCAGTTCCTTGTGCCCTACATTATATGGACTTCCCAAAATTCATAAGCCTAACCTACCATTACGACCAATTGTGTCAAGTACAAGGTCATCTACAAGTGTTTTGAGCAAATGGTTAGTGTCAATCTGTAAACCACTTTTGTCTACACAAATTTCGTATATTAAGAATTCTTCGAATTTGGTTGAAAAACTGAAAAAAGTAGAAATTTCTTCGAATTCTTTGCTTTCAAGCTTCGACATTGTATCAATATACACAAATATTGATGTAAAAGTAGCCGAAACTCTTCTAGAAGGAAGGCTCTTAAGAAATTTGGATTTGATTAGTGGCAAAACAGATTTGGAAGTTTCTGTAATTATGAATTTAGTAAGGTTGTGCAATAAGTTCTCTTATTTTTTTCAATTTAGAGGGGAGTATTTCGAACAAATAAATGGTTTACCTATGGGGGCCCCCTTATCCCCTTTATTATCTAATACTTGTGTGGATAATATTGAAATAATTGCTTTAGATTCATATTTTTTAAAACATATTTTTTGGTGTTTGGATTTGGATGTAATTATTCCATTATTGATCTGTAGGGAGGATGACTTAAAAGGAGTTTTGGAACATCTTAAATGTTCGGCAGGGGGTTTAAAGTTTACAGTTGAATTGAAAGAGGCTATGGAACTTTCTATCCTAGATGTTCTTCTTTTGAAAAATCAAAATAGTCTGGATTTTAAAATCTACAGAAAACCTACAAATAACAATAGATTTTTGTCTTATAGTTCCGGTCACGCTCGCCAAGTAAAAATTGGCTTGATAATTTCTTTAACTGACCGGATCTTTAGTATCTGCTCTCCAAAATTTATTGAGGAGTTGTCTTTTCAAAGGATAATACCAATAAGTAACATGTATCCAGAAAGGTTAATTAACCCGATTTTTTCGAAAAGAAGAAAAAGGTTTCTAGAGATTTCTAAGGAAGTCTTGGAGACAACTCGGGAAAAGGATGCTTTTTGTTCCTTACCATATGACTTAAAAGAATTTTACAAAGCAATGGTTTAAGGGTAGCTTTAAAGAGTAATAATACTTTGGGTAGTTTT
The DNA here is from genome assembly GCF_049724085.1 of Artemia sp. Qi Xiang Cuo. NCBI lineage: Eukaryota > Metazoa > Arthropoda > Branchiopoda > Anostraca > Artemiidae > Artemia > Artemia sp. Qi Xiang Cuo. The sequence goes on along the minus strand of NC_142814.1, from coordinate 41,484,417 downwards.
CTAAATTCTGGGAAGGATCTAATTTTATTGGGGCAACAAAGTGGGGTTTATCAGATCCCATGTACTTGTGGAAGCTCATATGTGGGATGAACTAACCAGTTTGGAAAGGAGATTATTACAACACACAGATTCTATTTCTTCGGCTTTAAAGCAAGTTTCTAAGTCTGAAGATTTCACTTCAGCCCTTTCTGAACATATTTTTAATTTTCCAGACCATTTTATTTTGTTCGAGAATGTTTCTTTGATTTCTAGGGATCGGGGTTTAAAGCAAAATTTTCGTGAAATTTTGGAAATAAAGAAAATTTTATTCAAGAATATTTCTTTGAATCGGTATACAGGTGAATATGGGCTGGATTCTATCTATGATAATTTCTTAAAATCTGACAGAGTAAAGTTCAATTCACCCAATATTGTTGACCTTTGTCCAAATATTATATCATTGACCGCTAAATAACCGATCACAAGAATGTCAAAGAGAAGAGCTTCCGCCTTTGATTTGAAAAGGATTAGAGATTAAATCAATATGTAGTTGTATTTTATTTAGTACAAAAACTTTTGTTTTATTTTCGTTTTACTACTGAGTACGGTCACTGTATATCTGACCGAAATATCTAGTATTTTTGTGAATTTCTATCATCACTGTCTATTAAAAGGATTTTATCCCTATTTGAACTTTTATTTATCGTTTAAGCTAGTCAGTTTTCGTTATCGTTCTATGACTCGTTCCTTTAGGAATGAGTCATAGAACACAAGGGCTGTTAAATTTGAAGTATTTTTAAAAAACTTGCTTTTCAAACAGTTCGTGGTAACGAACTGTAAGTAAGGAGCGACCCGGCTCAATGGTAACCGAAACTCTAAAAAACGGAATTTGGTACCAATAGATACATCAAAAGAATCAGATTTTAATTCTGATTTCAAATATATAATTTTCATCAAGTTTAATTTTACCCATCAAAAGTTACGCGCCTGAGAAAATTTGGCTGATTTTCGAAAAAAGGGGGAAAGACCCCCTAAAAGTTGTTGAACCTTAATGAAAGTCACACCATCATATTTAGCGTATCAGAAAACCCTACTGTAGAGGTTTCAAGCTCCTATCTACAAAAATGTGGAATTTTGCATTTTTTGCCAGAAGAAAGATCACGGGTGCGTGTTTATTTTTTTTTCCTAGGGGTAATCGTATTGACCCAGTGGTCCTAGAAGATCGTAAAAGGGCTCATTGGAATGGAAATTAAAATTTCTAGTGCCCTTTTTAAGTGACCAAAGAAAATGGTAGGGCAGCTCGGCCCCCTCCAACGCTCATATTTTTTCTCAAAGTCACCCAATTAAAATTTTGAAATAGCCATTTTGTCCAGCATAGTCGAAAATCTACTAAATATGTCTTTTACGATGACTTAATCCCCCCCCGTGCCCCAGATATGGGCTGCAATTTAGGAACTTTGCCCCTTGCGTAAATATGTGATGGTTTAGGGGGCATGATCCCCCACGTGCACGGCATAATTTTTTTCTGGTGGGGGGGGGCTGGAGGAGGGGCTCAAACGAATAATTAATCGGAAGGTGGGATACAGGGGTTTGTGAATTAAAAATTTTTCAACTTTTAAAGTACAGAGCGTGGTATTGACTAAGGGGAGAACCCCATCATATACGTAATAACATATACGCAATAAAAAAAAACAATAAAAAAAAGCGATACGGCTCAATAGTAATCGAAACTATTAAAAAAGGAACTTTGATGTCAATAAATGTATCAAAAGAATGGGCTTATAATGTTGATTCTAAATATATGAATTTTATTAAGTTTAGTATTACTCATCAAAGGCTACGAGCCTGAGAAAATTTACCTGATTTTTTAAAGAGGGGGGAAACATCCCCTAAAAGTGAAAAAAATTTAATTAAAATCACACCGTCATATTCAGCGTATCAGAAAACCCTATAACATAGGTTCAAGCTCATATCTGCAAAAATCTGCAACTGTGTATTTTTTGCCAGAAGAAAAATATACGAATATAGAAGTTCGTTACGTAAGTTAATTTTTAAATTATGTCAGAACCAAATTTAGAGAGCCATTTAGCAAAAGAAAAGTAAATTTTTTATGCAAATTTTGCTTACTTATTCAATGCCGGCGAGCCAAAATAAAAGCTGCATTATATACGGAATAATTTCTGTTCGTTTTAAAATTTAATGTCGCTCCTTATTTTCAGTTTAAAAAACTTTTTTTTTATTTAAAGGCTGCGAAAGCGGAGGGTTTGGGGGGCGGCAGCCCGCCAACTGTGCCTCCTAATCCCTGTACGTTTTAAGGTTCAACCTTGTAACTCAGCCTCTTTAACTCTTTAGAAAACGTAGTTTTTTTCAAATAATTAAATTATATAAAAGGGGAAAACTGAGTTTTTTAAGTGGAAGTAATAAACTTCTTTAAAACCAAAATATTTGTCATCGTAAGTTTGAATAAAGTAAAAAAAAAACCTAAATATAATATAAGGTAAAAGTCTTAATATAATATAACGAAGTGGATTTTTGAATTAAATAAACAACGGTTATCAAAACATAAATTAAATCGAATTGTCCTGCAAATGAAAAGGGTCATAGTTACAAACCTCTAAGTTTTTTATGCTAGTTTGTTTTTTCCATTAAGACTTTTGTTATTCGTATCGGTTTTAAACAATAAAATTACTGGTTTGTTTGGAGGAGAATCAATTATCAGAACATTTGTAATAGTAATTATTCTCAAATTCTCAGCGATACAACTATAATCATCTCAACAAATTTTTGGCATTTAATATCTTAGATGGTTTTCAATTGTTGAAGTTCTTGTACTAGCTTAGTTAAAGAAGTTTTGCTCTGTTATTCTGAGAGTTAATAAAATGGAAAAATCATTTATAAAAATAAAAACGAGTCATTTATTTTAATTGTGTAAAGTCGAGTAAATTTTAATTGTGAAGCTAAAACCTCACTTATCCTTTGCCACAGCTTTTTTAAAGCTATCCTTAGCAATTTGGTATTATATATAATAAAATCAGTAGGTTAAAATCATTATACTGTTTTAGCTGATTTATAGCTAAGTGTTGCTATTATCGACAAGGTTCTAAAATTAATTTTTTCCGAAGATCATGTCCTTGCTTGTTTATTTTCTTCATAAATAATTTATTTATTTAATACAAAAATATAGAAAAAATGTGCGGAGAATATTTGTAAGTCGGAAAATATCGATTGGAGCAGTACTATTACGATAAAATTTGTGTCAGCTTTGCCTAACAAGTCACAACTATGTATTTTTAATGTAAAGAAATAATATTAAGATAAATTAAGTACGTGACAAAAAAAAATATTCTGTTTTTTTTGGAACACCTATTTTCGAACATTTAATTTGGTATCCAACGTCATTACCTTATAAAAAGGCTGTTTCCTGTGAATGCAACAAATTTTTTGTCAGATGTAAATTTTATTAAATACTGGGGATATACAAAAATATATTTTCTTTTTAATTCCCACAATGTGACAAGAATTAAAACGCAAAAATATGAACTAAATTGCTTTGTTTCAACCTATGATTCCTAATCTGACTGTTTTACAAAAAGTATTTATATTTAAAAAATAACCCTTATAGATGTCATCTTTTACAAAGCATGAAACGTACCTATTCCATTGAACGAATTTACTTTTATTAAGATGAAACATATATTTATTTTGAACCTATAATTACCTACTTTGATGGTCTTTTTTTAAAGTTTATATTTAACATAATCCGAAAAAACTAAAATATATATTTAAAAATAACAAACAGTCCAAAAACATTCAACAGCTTCTTTATCTTCCTTTGCTCGGCAAATGACACTCTTAAAAAAATGTATAACGTATAAAATTTCACTACAATCATTCAAAACCTTCAGCCATTATTATGCATTATTTCGTTCTTCATTCATTCTTTCCAGTAATCTTCTAGGGTCTTTCTGAATCAATATGTCCTGAAAATTCTGTTATTAATTAATTAATCACTTCAATAGTATAAGAAACTAAATATAGCATAAGTTAAAAGTCTGAATGCAATATAACGGAATGGATTTTTTAATGAAATAAACGACGGTCATCAAAACATAAATGAACAGGGATTGTCCTGTAAATGAAAAGGGTCATGGTTACAAAGCTCTAACCTAATTATGGTAGTTTGTTTTTTCCAATAGGACTTTTTGTTATTCGTATGTTTTAAACAATAAAATTTGTGGTTCGTTTTGAAGGAGAATCAATTACCAGAACATTTGTAATCATAATTATTCTCAAATTTTCTATTGCTCTTTAGCCCAAGCAACGAATCTATAACTATCTCAAAAAAATTAACTACTGATGTTTTCATATACTTTTACTTAAGCAAAGACGGGAGCATTAATGGAAACCAAAACCCTCTCTCCCCAAAATATACATTTTATTTTGCAGAAAATTTCTGAAGTAACCCATAGGCAATAAAGACTAAATAGTGAAGTGGTGAACTAAAAGGGTTCTGTTTATTGTTTTTTTTTCTACTAAGATGTATTTTGGCATAAGGGCATATAGACACAAATTCTCATAATCCAGATTATTATTTTATTTCTTTTTAACGTAAAATAAAACTAATTTGAAATTTAAGGAAGTAAAATCTAGGAGAAGCAGCAAGAACTGTCGCTTTCTGAGATGGTATAATGTCATAAAAAAATTAAATACTCCGACTAATGAGCAAAATAAAACATTTTTTTTCTTATTGCTATTTATTTCAATCTTTCTGTCGAAGCTCCTAAAATAAAAATGTCTTAATACTGCGTCACATATTTCCATAATATTCTACGAATTTTAGTGAGGGGGATAACGCAAAAGTACACTGAGTTCTTGTGCCATTGACAGGGAAAGTTAGAGTAACTCAATAACCGTTTTGTAGCCGCTTCTCTCTGTTGTAAAATTGTGTTTAATCTCATTGCCTCTGTTTCACATTTTCATGCCAAAAAATGTATTCCTTAATGTTTAACATTATAGAAGTGTGGATGACTATGTCTGAACCAAAGGGCTATATCTGATCTAATCTTAAAGTACGAAGGACATCAAACTTAAAGCTTTTGTTCCTCCCCGGTTCCATCTTAGGTCTAATCAATTGTTTCCTTGGGTGGTTCCTTGGGTCTTAGGCAGCTTTCCTGGATGTATTATAATTGTTTCTACGGTTTGCTTTGCGTTGTTATAACATTCTCAAGGTTAGAATCCCTGCTTAAAGCTTCACCAAACAAAGTATTTTTAAGTAAATTAAGTCTTTCAAATGAAAGCATTATTAGGACAATTTTTCAAGGGGAATCGTCCAAAAATATTTTAAGGGGGGATTTTCAGAAAGAATATAATTGTCTGGAGAGAATTTTACGGGGGGGGGGTGGTAGTTTACATTAGACAACTTTTCAAGAACAAGTTTCCCGTGAATGAAGTGAATTTTTCATGAAGAGAAAACCAGATTTAACGGCATTATTTGAAAAATGATCAGAAACTTAATAAAAAAAAGTAAGGAGCAGCCCTAAACTGAAAACAACGGGAAATTATTTCATATATAAGTGAGTTTGACTATTTGTCCCAACTTTTTAAGAGCAACTCCTGAAACCCAAAGGGTCACCTAAATTAAGATAAAGGATGCTGCGCTAGATCCTTAAGGTCCATCCCAGTGGTGCTGATTTCTGTCTCAAGGCCTGTCAGCAAGAAAGTGCAAGGGGGGATGAAAGCCAGCCACCCTAGGCTTTCGCACACCTTTCCTTTTTACCTTCCCCAGATTTCTCCAGGTACCCATTTGGAGCTTAGTCAACTCTGACTGAGCTTACTGAATCACGCCACACTAAACCCCGTCCCAAACCAAATAACTGGATACACTAGGATTCGAACCCTCACCCTTTTGGACAAGGGATCCTAAATCTAGCGCACGAATCCACTCGGCTAGGAACCCAAAGCGTATGTAATTAGGATAAAAAGCTCTTTTAAAAGGACCAAAAATAACTATCATAAATAGCTAGGTATCGAGGAGCAAGGTAAAGAGCAAAGTTTCACCCCCCCTTATTCATGGAATAATTCCTGTTCTGTTTTATTTTTAATACTGGTACTAATTTTAAATTTAAAAAACTTTTTTTTAATTTAATTTACACAAAAAAGAATGGACAGTTCATAGAATAAAAATAAGCACAAACTAGAAATTGAATCTTTGATTATGGCCATGTATTGTACTTCGTCGGCTGGGAGGATGATTGTCGTATCTGACTCGAGACGAGTTTCAAGAAAAACGCGATTGAAGTTTGAAACGCGATATCTTTTTTATTTAATGACGAAACCGGGATTTTTTTATCTCGACTGTAGTCGCACTCAAGGGCTACAACCTGGTTGAAATTTCGTTCACCTGGAGCAACTGGATATTGAGATATTGCTTGTTGAAAAACAGATACGACAAAACGCTCGCGGAAATTTCTTTTTACGGAAAACCAATACGACAATTTTGCTCTGAAAACTAGCAGCGTAAATGTCTTATCTCTTAGGAACTCAGTTTTGCAAGCTTTAAATTTTAATCAATTTCGAATATAAAAGCATAAGAAAAACTCAGCACTACTTCGGGTACAAAGAAACATCGTTCCAACGAAACTGGACCTACTTTTTTATGTTTTATCGAAAAATGCTTTGTAGTATGCTTGGTCCTCCAGCGGCATGAACTTTAGGAGGCTTTTCACGTCCTTGATCTTTTCCTCAGGCAAGGAAGAGAGCCTAGGGAGTGGGCCTGGCTCAAGTAACTCCTCAATCACAGTAACTTTGGAGACTCCCCTTCCTTTTTTAACTACTGCAGCCTCGGGTGCAATCTTCACCAGTTCATGTGAGGCAGAGCCAAAATTCTCCTTGTAATACACTCTTTTGTGCTCAGTTGAAACAAATCTCAGTTCCTTGACTTTTGTGAAGGGAACTTTCGAATATCCTTTGTATTCTTTGGAGCAGCTCTGAAAATCTAAGAAGTCAGAACTTTTCATTTGGATCACAATGTACGGTTCCTTTTTCCTAGCTTTAATCATAAGTCGAGTGAGGGTCAGAGGTGAATGAATTTCCAATTTAGCAAAGTAATGTTCGATGGCACTATGGACAGCGTCCACTTCTTGGATCGATGAGTGTCCTGGGTCGCAAAACTTCATTGTAATGGACTGAACATGGGGGAGCTTTTTCAAAGTATCCTGCATTTGGTAGCTCATGATACTGTTCCTATTTTGCGGGACACAGGAGTCAGACCACGTTATAAGCTCTTTGATATTTGGATGCCCTGAAAAGACTTTTGACAATATAGCCGCCACTGCACTTGCAATGTCATTTCCGGTCCGCCCTCCAATCAACTCAGACCAGAGAGCACAATAGATCTCCTTTTTCGTCTGTTTACTTGGATCTGGTTCAGCACTGTCCTTGTAATGCAGCACAGCAGTCAAGTTATAAGTATTGATCTTTCTTTTGTACAAGAAACAAGATGCGTTCCCTCTTGGCAATGCAAATACATTTTCCAGATCAAAACAGAGGACTGGCTTGGTAAGCAATCTATCCATATCTCTTTCTACTTTGGTTTCTGCTTTTGACCTTTTATGATTTTCAAAAATAGCTCGTTTTTCGTCAGATACCGTAATTCCATTCCTGCGTGCAACATCAAATTCTTCGCACAAATCACACCGGTCATTTTTTGGTGTGTGGAACGACAAGTTAAATTCCGTATTGAACACTTTCCTGTATACAGTTTCTGAGGCACTCTTGCGGCCCTCATCTTCGCACTTTTCACAATATAAGCTATACATCCGAGCCATGTTCAAGTTAGACTCCAAATATTGTTTGGAAGTCTCAGCCCTTCGATAGTGGGACTCGATTTTTGGAAAGGAGTTAATGTGGTTACGTATGAAGTCCATGTCTTCCTCTGATGTTTTGTTTTTGGCGATCTTCTTCCTTGGAGGCGTGGGCGTTCCGCAGGTATTCTTCTGCTCGTGAGCGTAGTGCACTCTCCTCTCGGTTATGTCGAACGTTGTCAGATAAAAAGATCTGCAAACCTGCCTTTCTTTTCCGTTGATGACAAAAAAATACTGGTAGGTGTTTTTCCTCCTTGTCACTTGTTTTTTGTTTTTCTTCTTAGGCAGGCACTTTGTGGTTTTCAGATAAAACATTTTCTTCATTTCAGCAGACAATTTCCAGAAATTATCAAAAGCATTCTGTCTTTTTTCGGGTGGGATTTTGTGACATTCGTAGAAGCAATCTTCAGTACACTTTGAAGGCTGCACAGAACGGACTCTGCTATGCGTTTTCTTAGTCTTGGGGTTAACGTAGGCAGTCCCATCATTATTTGCTGTCTTGATCTTAGTTTTTATCCATTCGCTTTCATTCCTCAATTTTTTTTCTCGTTGATTTTTTTCCAGGGTCAACGCCTTCTGTGCCATTCCTATTTCCAGCTACAGGCTCTGTAAAAGAATTTGAACCTCTCTCGACATCTTCAAAATAACTAGTTTCATTATTCCGATTAGCTTGTCCATAATCAGTCGAAACATAAACCAAGGGCAACGGGGAATCGGAAAGAACTCTTTCACCTGCATCAGCAAAGCTTGACTCGTCTTTGTAAGAAATGATGCTCGGTTCATTTGCTGATGAGCACTCAGCAATACTCGGTGCATATTCCGAATCTTCGTCAGAATTCTCAAGGTCTTCGTCAGAGCTGTAAAAGAAAAAAAAATTATAGTGGTTACTCCAGCGATGGGCTCAGTGAAGAACTGCAGGTCAGGAAAATGAAATTTTCAGTAGACTAAAGATAGGCTTTGTAAGGATAGACTAGTCTAGGCCTAGTAATAGCAAAACATATTTTTAGCTCTAATATTTATTAAAGGGGAGAAATCAGATAAAGAAAAAAAGGAAATATACCATTAGATTTTCTATTTCCTTGTCTATTCCCCCACAAAGCCAGATACACCTTTAGGCTTAACAAAACAGTTTGATTTTTCTTTAAACTAGCTTTATTTGGTAATACACATCAGCTGCTGATGAAGAACTGGGTATATTATCCAAGCACCCCTGGTGTTTGGATAATCACTAACTTTGGACAAGCAACCGAGCATAATTTGATTCAAATAGAGCCTATATTTCCAAGCAAGCTCTTAGTCTTGCATATGTATAGATTTAGATTACCTTGTTGGGATTAGCTCAATTTGATCTCAGAAACTTTTTTATACTGAAAATTAAGCTTAAAGAAAAGTTAGCAAACCCTAGTAGCCTATTTTTTCTTTACAGCACATGTCTGGGATTGAATCTATTTATGTTTGAGTGGTTTTGTATCCTACAAGGCCTATAGGATCATGTGTTTAAGATTGGGCAGTATTTTCTAGAATTAGCCTAGGCTATGCTTAAACTAAATTGTGTATTTGTCATTAGACTCTACTATTAACTATCAATGCATTCAAAACATTCAGCAATCCATATGGCTAAAATATTCAGCCTAATCAAATAGCCTAGGCTAGCCTACTTGTTCAAGAAAATTTGATACTTCCTTTGAGTTCTGCAAATTAGCAAATCGCATTATGAGATGGTGCAGTGGTACAATAATGTGCGTAAATAGACAAGACAATTCTGTTATCTAGGAATAGAACCATATTCCTAATTCAATGCTGTTTCCAAATCAAACTATATATGCACCAAAAATCATAACAAATCAGGTAGCCTATTTGATATACTCTTGGGTAAAGGTGCAGTGTAGCTCCCCTGTACTATAGGGTGCAGAGACCCTACTCTATACTATACTATAGGGTGCAGAGGCCTAGAAGAAATCGACACTTTACCTGCCAAATTCATCAAAAATTGCTTCAAAATCCCTCGCCAAGTTTTTCCTTGGACGCGCCATTTTCTTCTTCTCTGAAGTGCGTGACGGCAAAACAGCCAGATACGACAATTTTCCAATACGACAATTTCGCTAGCGGATTATCAGCGATAATGTCCGATACGACAAATGGTTTTTGGTCTTTTACTCAGGAACGGTAGCCAGTAGAGCAAAACAAAAAGCAGATTCAGATTCTACGCAAAATTTTACACTAGATGGCATTCATAACTCAATTTTGGCCGGAGATGCCTAATACGACAATCATCCTCCCAGCCGACGACTTGTTTGACAACCAACTTTTAGAACTAGGGCAATTATGTGAACAATTTAGAGAGCATTAACTTGAATAAGTAAGTATCCTTGCAGCTAGTATTGAATCTGAATGAGTTCTTGACCTATCAGATATATTTGGCAAAGAAAAACTCGTATTTATAAGAGTCCCAAAGTTAATATTAACTTTGTTTTGGGGACGGTGCGACTTCAAAATTATAATTGCTGCAAAGGTTAACCATAATTGAATATACCTTGCAATACATTTAGGCTGTATTGTTTGACGTAAATAAGACACTTACTGTTGACCTACTAAAAAAAACATATACAATATTGCTTTTTGACTCTTTGCAAGACGATAACAATTGACAAAATAGATGGATCTCATTGAATTGCTATATAATCAATAGAAAAATTCGTGAATCTAAAAAAAGGCAGTTTTCCTATGCCCGTAGATGCATTCATCAACATTATTTAAATCTAATTAAATTGGGTTGAGTGTCTCGCTTTATTTACTATGTTTTATGGCAAAGATAAAGGAATAGTATTACTTGCATTACAACTACCTCTTGGTACATTATAATTCCTTCATTTACAAAGAAATTGAAGCTTAAAGAGTAATAAAATAGTCGAACTTAAACAGTAAAGAAATTGGAGCGAAGAAACAGCAATATTATAAAGTTGATATGTATTTATTATAGTCAAATTTTATAGAAGATAAAACATACGCATTTTTAAATGTTAACAAATAACTCTTAATGTGGCAACATTAATTAAATCTGCTTATTCCAAAAAGTTCATTAAGTGGACACACGCTTTTGAAAGCATCGCGGTATCTATTGTTTCATTGCTGTAGTTAATTATGGAGAAAAGAACTGGATAAATAATGCTTAAAGTAAGCTCCTTAGAATCTATTACTTATTAAAATATAATCCTGACATAGTAAAAAACGAACATAGATAGGACTAAGCCTGAAAAAAAACAAAAATAAGATGTACATGGTTTTTTCCCTTAGAATTGATAGTAGAAAGTTAAGATGACATCAACTCATTGAGCTGGAAATGTGAAGGATTTTCTATATTTAGGACTTAGGAAAAAGTTGTCCCCTGGTATTGGAGGATTAACATACGGGGGTTCACCACTTTTAAAGGCAAAAGTGGCGCAAAGGGGTTGCTATGCCACTTACTGGAGGGGGAGATCCCTCGTCGGCCCAAAATAGTAGGATTTCCGTGAGTACTCCAACGGTTCCGTACATACTAGCGTGATTGGATGGGCCAGGGCAACTTTTAAAAGCCAAGGTTTACCGATAAGATATCTAAAGATCTCTTTAGACTCAACCTAGGCTGAAAAGTTAAAAAAGTGCATAGTTTAAAAAAAGGTCTTACTGTATTCACTTCACGCTGCATAAGAACTGATTTAAAAAGACTCTTTCTCCCAGCCCGCTCCGCTACACGCGTGACTGCGACATGGGGTACGGGGTGGTAAATTAATTCTTCCAGCCAATCCTAGGTCTTTGCCAAGAATGGCAAAGATTTGCAACTTATCTCACAGTGAGTCACTTAATTGAAGTTAGTAATGAACCAGAAGAAACCAAAAATATTCTCAAGAACAAAACTATCACCAAACTCAGAGGTGATGACATCTTGCAAACAGCTATAACTCAACTATCTTCCATCAAAAGGGACATAGATTCCACATCAAAGCTAGTTAGGCCTGTTGACTCAACTGCTAATCAAATCGACGCCATTGCCCTAGTCAAAGGCAAGAAATCTAAGAAAAAACGGCGAACTTTCCATCCCAGTCCAAAATTACCACCAATGATAATTCGTCAGCTGAAGAAGAATTTCAGTATTTAAATCAAGCAAATGATGAAACTTTGACCACAATGGATATTTAAATGTATACTATGCAAGATTTTACGTTTCTCACAAAATTATCACTGTGCAATAATCTTGTTTTTAACTATTATGATTACCAAAATAATTTGCACAACAACCCCTTAGCTCGCCCTAAGAGCCCCTTAGGCCGTTTTAACTGTCAATATCTCGACACTAGATTTTTTAAGAAATGTGAAACCAAAGGTAATGCAATAGACAAAACTTAATATAATCTACTTTAACATCAAAAGCATAAGACATAAGTGGACTAATTTTAAAGATTTAATTTTAATTAACTGTCACTGCCCTTTCGAAGTAATTGGAATAACAGACACGTGGCTTTTAGGAATTGATGATACTAATGAATTTTCCCTCCCTGGCTTTCAAGCTATTCATATTGAAAAAAAATTAACCAAGTCTTCTTTTGGCATTTCTCTTTACATCCGGTCAATTCTAAAATTTACCAGGCTATTGCACTGTGAATCCTTATTCTCGCAACCTATAAATAATATATGGATGTATTCAATAATTGTTGATATAAGTGTTGACGACAATTCTTTTATTTTTTCATTGTTTTATAAACCACCCTCATGTCCGACACCTTTCTTTTGTAATCTTTTTGATGACTTTTCTAGTTTTATTAATTTACCACAAAAGAAGGCAATAGTTTTTGGGGACTTCAATTGTAATTTACTAAATGTTAGCAGTAATAATGATTGTGATACCTTCTTTGAAACATTTACCTCAAGTGGTATTCTTCCGACAATGCTTTTTCCTACTAGAGTTGATCCTATGAGGTCTACCATTACTGTAATTGATAACAATTTTGTATCCACTTCCTTGGGAAACCACCTGTCCTCCAAAATAATATTCTCTGACCTCTCAGACCACTTTCTAATCTATTCCTACCTACCCTTCCAACCAACTATTAAACACACTAGAACTAATATCCCTACGTCTAATAGAATATATAATATTGTGAATATGAACCGGTTCACGGATCGTTTGAAATAATTTGACTGGTCAAAGGTTTTGGGTTGTCAGAATGTTAATTCAGCCACAAATGGTTTTACACAGGGACTGAGTGATATTATCAGTTCAACTTTTCCAGTCTGTAAATCAAACCGAAAATCTACCTTTATATACCCCTGGATGTTCAATAGCCTGATAATCTCTTCATATTGTAAAAATGACCTATATAAGTTAGCTTGCAAAACCAGTAGCGTTATTGACCTAAATAATTATAAAACTTACAAAAACTACACACAAAACTCTTCCGTGAAACGAAAAAAAAAATATTATTGTTCAAAAATCACTCATTGCAAAGGGACCTTGCAAGGAAAATTACACCATCATAATCAGCATATTTGACAACCCTATTTTATAAGTTTCAAGTCCCTATACACCATAATACGGAATTTTACATTTTTACCACAAGAAAGATCTCGAATGCATGTTACTTTGTTTCTTTAATTTCTTCCCCAAGGATGACCAAATGGAAACAGTGATCCTATAAGTTCAGAAGACGGTTCATATACCATCGATGCAAAACAAAATTTGGCGTGATATAATCAACTTCTTGACAAAGCTGTTTTAGAGTATAAGAAAAGTGGACTTGCCTTTATCGAAACTAAAATACTTTTTAAACTTCATTTGAAAGGCCATTTCTTGGACAAACATCAACATTTTGACACTACTGACAAGCCAAATTTTTCTTCAAATTTTGCTTCAAATTTGACATCTTTCGATGCAAAGCAGCTAGTTGTTCTTCCTTTTCTCGAACAGCAACAAGTTCATGAAAATGAATAAGGTCAGTTTCCTTATAATTTGTTGATACGATAAAATAATGCTATTGGGCATTAAGCGCTACCTAATAATCGAGCTACCACTAGTGCTACCTGGGTTTTGTTGGGGTGATATGAGAAAATGGGCTAAAATTTACCGACAACTAAATAATCCAGCATTTCATTTGTGGTTTTTTGCAGACTGTCAGTGAGAACTGCGTCCTAGAGAATATTTATGGCGCTTGGGTCGGTTGCAACCTGACCAAGAGGTATCTTATTGCTCTGTTCTTGGGTATTATTATTGTGTTTGAAAAAGTATGTGATGCGTGAAAACAATTTTTACACAGAACAGGAAACACCCTTCCTTCGCCCACTAGGGCTACCAGGTTTTTGTTGGGGTGATATGAGAAAATGGGCTAAAATTTACCGACAACTAAATAATCTAGCATTTCATTTGTGGTTTTTTGCAAACTGTCAGTGAGAACTATGTCCTAAAGAATATTTATGGTACTTGGGTCGGTTGCAACTTGACCAAGAGGTATCTTATTGCTCTGTTCTTGGGTATTATTATTGTGTTTGAAAATGTATGTGATGCGTGCAAACAATTTTCGCACAGAGCAGGAAAGACCCTTACTTAGCCCACTAGTGCTACCTGGGTTTTGTTTGGGTAATATGAAAAAATGAGCTAATATTTAGCAATAACTAAATAATCTAGCATTTCCTTTGCGTTATTTTTCAAACTGTCAGTGAAAACTGCGTCCTATAGAATATTTATGGAGCTTGGGTCGGTTGCAACTTGACCAAGAGGTATTATATTGCTCTGTTCTTGTGTATTATTATTGTGTTTGAAAAATTATGTGATTCGTGCAAACAATTTTTGCAAAGAACAGGAAAGACCCTTTTTAGGCCCACTAATGCTACCTGGGATTTGTTGGGGTGATATGAGAAAATGGGCTAAAATTTACCGACAACTAAATAATCCAACATTTAATTTGTGGTTTTTTGCAAACTGTCAGTGAGAACTGCGTTCTAGAGAATATTTATGGTACTTGGGTCGGTTGTAACTTGACCAAGAGGTATCTTATTGCTCTGTTATTGTGTATTAGTATTGTGTTTGAAAAAGTATGTGATGCGTGCAAACAATTTTTTCACTGAGCAGGAAAGACCCTTCCTTGGCCCACTAATGCTACCTGGGTTTTGTTGGGGTGATATGAGACAATGGGCTAAAATTTACCGACCACTAAATAATCCAGCATTTCATCTGTGGTTTTTTGCAAGCTGTCAGTGAGAACTGCTTCCTAGAGAATATTTCTGTTACTTGGGTCGGTTTCAACTTTACCAAGATGTATTTTTTTGGTCTGGTTTGGGGTATTATTATTGTGTTTAAAATATATTGTGATGTGTGCAAATATTTTTTGATCTGTGCAGGACTGACACTTCCATGTCCCACTAGAGATACCTGGGTGTGGGTGGTGTGATATGAGAAAATGGGCTATAATTTACCGACAACTAAATAATCGAGCATTTCATTTGTGTTTTTTTGCAAACTGTCAGTGATAACTGCATCCTAGAGACTAATTATGGCGCTTGGGTCGGTTGCAACTAGACCATGAGGTATCCTATTGCTCTGTTCTTCGGTATTATTATTGTGTTTGAAAAATTATGTGCTGCGTGAAAAAAATTTTTTCACAGAGCAGGAAATACCCATCCTTGGCCCACTAATGCTACCTGGTTTTTGTTGGGGTGATATGAGAAAATGGGCTAAAATTTACCGACAACTAAATAATCCAGCATTTCATTTGCGGTTTTTTGCAAACTGTCAGTGAAAACTGCGTTCTAGAGAATATTTATGGCACTTGGGTCGGTTGCAACTTGACCAAGAGGTATCTTATTGCTCTGTTCTGCGGTATTATTATTGTGTTTGAAAAAGTATGTGATGCGTTCAAACAATTTTTTCACAGAGCAAGAAAGACCCTTACTTGGCCCACTAGTACTACCTGGGTTTTGTTGGGGTGATATGAGAAAATGGGCTAAAATTTACCGACAACTAAATAATCCAGCATTTCATTTTTACCGACAACTAAATAATCTTCAATGGATTATAGGACTTTTTGCTACTGTATATTACGTGTAAAGTAATTCGGACAAACTAGGCAGAAGATTTAATAATGAAGAGATTCAGTTTGCTTAGCCGGAGTGGTGTCAGATATAAATATAAGAAAAAATTTGTTAACTAGTGAGACCCCATTTGGCAATAATATAGAAAAAAGATGTTTTTTTTTGAGAATGATTATATTTCAAATTAACCCTTTCTTTGATTATTATTTTCTTGGTATAAAATTAATATCTAACATCACTCTATTATCACTTCTCCGCCACGTTGAGGTGAAACTGATAGTACTTTTGATTTTGTTTTTATTTTGTGAAGTATATACGTATTATTTAAAAAAATACGCTTTTCATAGTTATACCTCTAACTAAAATTAAAAATACAAGGGATGGCCCACCACCACAACTACCAAGGAAACTTTAAGCGATAAAACTGTAATCAAATTGTAAGCAATAAAAAGAAAAATAATAACCCTTTGAATTTCAGCTTAGGCATTCCTTTTGAATTAAATATAAACGAAATTTGTTTTATCGGTTTCTTTTGTTCTCATTATTGTTTTTAATTTTAAGCTCATGACAGATCTGAATAAAAAAGAAGACAAAATGAAAATTAGAAAATCATAATTATTGAGAACATTGTATCAACCTTTCTGAACTACAGTTGAAGAAAAGTGTAATATAAAAAAATTTGGCAATATTCTAAAGTTAATCTTCAATACTCTGGTAAAATCAAATGTTATATTCGTGGATAAGAAATACTATTCATTTACGAATAATTATTGCAACTTAACATAAGTTCTATTCTTTTATTCTGTTTCATATTTTTTACTTAATATTTCAGTTCAATTTCTGTTTGAAAAAAATATATGATAATAATTGTAAAATCATCTTGATTTCCGGAATAAAAATACTATAATATGCGAATAAAATATATTTCTAGAGTAAAAAATTTAGTTTTTTCCTAATGCAGTTTGTATGTTCCTTTCATGTTTTGTAATATTCATCTCACCTCACTCACTTTCCAGAATATTTGAATAGTTTCATAATACAGCGAATAATTTCATAATACAGTATAGTCTACAACTAATAAATACAAACTGAAAAATAAATAGCCAATAAATACAAACTGTCGATTAGAAAAGCATCTAGAAACTACAAACTGAAAACGTCTTAATAACCATGCAAAAATATAAATCGAGAAGAGAGGGAGGAGAGTGGGGAGGAGGAGAAAAAAAGAGATTTTACATCAACTCATGGTGAAGTTAGAATCAATTATGAATACAAATTTAGTAGCTTTAGCAGTTGATTTCAATCTTTTATTATGACCCAAGCTCCTATAATATAAAACAAACAAGAATCACAGCAAAGCACCAGACGTAGCATTAACACTTTCAAAGGGAAAGCACATTCGGGCTAAGAAGGTAATAGTACATATTGCTTCTTCTCGATTAAGCTGTCTATAGAGAGGTGGTCGAAGTTTGGTCTAAATCAATCATAAATTCACCTTTTTGATGGGTTTTACAATTCTCTAGTGGCTTGTTTGATGAGCTCTGATGATAGGTGTTTCAGACCGGTGTTAAAGGCTAGTCTGGAGTGCTGGTTGCGTAAATTGGATTTATCACTGCATTATAAAATGGACCCGTTTGCTTTGGAGTGCATGGTTCATATGGATGGGAGCAGTGACGTTTTGATGTTATGACAAGAGGCAAAGCACTTGGCTTCGAGGCAGAGGTGATCCCATATTGGGCAATTCGTACTTCTATTCTAGTCTCTTCTTATAATGCTTCATTGGGAACTAGAATACTACACATTGGGAACTACACTTATGACATTACTTCAAGTTGTGAAGGATGGGGCTGGGATATATGAATAGAGTTTCTTCCTATCAAGGGCCCGGCTGCTCTTCTTAACAACTATGAACTTGGATTATCACTAAATAGCATGAGCGAAATATATTAAAAATTTATCATTTAACATGAAATCTAAAGGACCAACACTTTTTATTGTGCATTCAAGTTTTATTGATAAATAATTTAAAAACATTATTAAAACGCATTATTTATAGGGCACTGAAATCAATATCATATATGTGAGAAAGGGTTATTTTAAACCCGTCACTACCACTTAAGTGTTTTTTGACGTTTCAATAACTCGATGTTGAAAACTTCGGTCCTGTGTTTTTTCTTCAGATAAATGTCTTTCCTTGTTTCTTTTCTTTTGAGTTCTGTACTTATTCCTTTTCCATCTGTAGAAACGATAAATTATTTCTTAATATCAGCTGTGCCCTTTTTTATTTTTTTGACTACGTATTTTGTCAAAACCACAAGGTTTTAATTGCAAGGTTACGGGTGACCCATCAGAGCTAAAGCTACTTTCCGATAACAAGTTTGGTCTATATTGTCAAGGATTAAAAGAAAGAGCATAAAGCTGATTCATTGGAAGAAAGTTGGCTTGATTCATTTGAAGTAAGTTGATTCACAATATTGGACTTTCTATCCTAGGTGGAGTTTAGCAGCCTAAAGAAGGGCTGAGATGATAGTATTTGCAGTAGGAAAACGTTTGTGAGGCATACAATCATTTACTACATAGACAGGGGGTCAATTTACCTTCCGATGAGATAGGTAAAGGTTTTAGTGGTGACTCAGTGTGGGTGCATTCTTGGTATAGAGTTTAACAGTTTGACCATTCAATCACGTTACCATACCCTGGACCAGGGTATAACATACAAAAGATACTAAAATACTCTATGTTTACGGGACAGTAGGGGTAAGCGCGAGCATTTCATTACAATATTTGTCATCAGAGAGGGTTGCCGTCTAGTGAGTAATGTGGCCCCTTTTTTGTACCAATACCTGGTAGCAGTCTTGGCTTACCACTAGAAACCCAATTTGTAATATTATTTGAACAGTGGGAACATACCATTTCCTTGGTAAAGCGTGATAGTCCAAGGCAAATCAAGCCACCGTGTCACTCAATGGTTGGGAAACGACACCTTTCTGGTCCAAACTAGCATTCCTAAGGCATTTTCAGACCTTTTCCATCAAAAGAACCATATAAACTAGACTTAAATTTAAAGAATTATACACTAGATAGTTCAAACTTAAAGAACATTCCCAATAGCGTTTCTTCTGATGATTTGTGACAAAATACGCCAGCAGGGCACAATGTACCTTTCTAGTGGCAACCTCTGGTACCCGTCATCATCACTTGAGCGTTTTCTGGCGTTTGGATATCACAGTATATATATATATTTTTATTTGAACAGTGGGAACATGCTATTTCA